>NC_142164.1:69278368-69579141 GCF_024610735.1 Ursus americanus
CTGTAGTTTATGGAGAGTACTGCAGAAGTGTGAGTAGTGGCTGGGTTGAGATCTTAGCTGACAGGGGCTATTTCCAAGAAAGGCAGACCACATGTGTCTTCACCTCTGCCTAGTTCAAATCTTAGTTTCCACCATCAAGTTCCTGTTGTGACTGCACCACAGCCCAGCCTTCTAATTCAGCATAGAACACTGTGACCTTAGTTGGTAGTTGTCAGATATTTGCATTACATTCTGAGAGAGGAGAAGGCTGAGGGTCAAAGGGAGGTGACTTATCAAAAACACACAGTGAGGAAATGGCAGAGTGGAAATTTGAACCCAGGAATGTATAACTTCAAAACCTTAGGTTTCTTTCCACCTGTGGCACGGTACTACTTCATAAAAAAATAATTTAAAAAATAACAAAAATTAAAAAAAAAAAACAACTGGGGAGAAGAGCATCCTAGTCAACAAGCATTTATTAAGCACCTAATATGTACCTCGCTTTTGGACTAGGAGACTTGCTTAACTCGTTTTTAAAGGCTCATGACAATTGCATAAAGTCGGTATTTTCTTTTTTATAATAATTTTTTATTATGTTAGTCACCATACAGTATATCCTTAGTTTTTGATGTAATGTTCCATGATTCATTATTTGTGTATAACACCCAATGCACCATGCAATATGTGCCCTCCTTAATACCCATCACTGGCCTATCCCAGTCCCCCACCGCCCTCCCCTCTGATGCCCTCAGTTTGTTTCCCAGAGTCCATAATCTCTCATGATTCACTCCCCCTTCTGTTTAGCCCCCCTTCATTCTTCCCTTCCTTCTCCTACCAATCTTCCTGCTATTCCATAATGAGTGAAACCATATGATAATTGTCTTTCTCTGCTTGACTTATTTCACTTAGCATAATCTCCTCTAGTCCTGTCCATGTTGCTGCAAATGTTGTGTAATTGTTCTTTCTGATGGCTGAGTAATATTCCATTGTATATATGGACCACATCTTCTTAATCCAGTCATCTGTTGAAGGGCACCTCGGGCACAGCAACTTTTTTCATGACACATATCCAAAGGCAAGAGAAACAAAAGAAAAAATGAACTTGTGGGACTTCGTCAAGATCAAATGCTTCTGCACAGCCAAGGAAACAGTCAAAAAAACTAAGAGGCAGCCCACAGAATGGGAAAAGATATTTGCAAATGACACTACAGATAAAAGACTGGTATCCAAGATCTACAAAGAATTTCTCAAACTCAATACATGAGAAACAAATCAAATCAAAAGATGGGCAGAAGATATGAACAGACACTTTTCCAATGAAGACATACAAATGGCTAACAGACACATGAAAAAAGGTTCAAAATCATTAGCCATCAGGGAAATTCAAATCAAAACCACACTGAGATACCACCTTATGCCAGTTAGAATGACAAAAATTGTCAGGGCAAGAATCAACAAATGTTGGAGAGAATGTGGAGAAAGCAGATCCTTCTTACACTGTTGGTGGGAATGCAAGTTGGTAGAGCCACTTTGGAAAACAGTGTGGAGGTCCCTTCAAAAGTTAAAAATAGAGCTACCCTATGATCCAGCAATTTCACTACTGGGTATTTACCCCAAAGAAACAGACATAGTGAAGAGAAGGGCCATATGCACCCCAATGTTCATACCAGCATTGTCCACAATAGCTAAATTGTAAAGTAGGTAGTTTCATTGTCTTTCCTTAACAGATGAGGAAAATGAATCTAGAACCTTTTTTCAAATCACAACTATTTGCTTATTGATATGGCTACTAGAAATTAATGTCTTCATCTATTAAAGACATAAACCAGTCAAGGGCTTAAACACATTGCCAAGAACTAATCTCATCTTGTTTAATCTCGCCTTCCATTAGCTCGGTGTTGCCTTTAGGATCCTTTATGTAGTTTATTAGAAAAAAAATACCTTCAAGATTTTGCCCGTTTTATTGCTCCCTGCTCTTGCTTTCACAATAATATTTTCCAGCCAGGCTGAATTTTCTTTAGGTCACCTAATTCTTTCACCTCTAGGCCTTTGTAAATGCTGTTCCTGTTGTTTAGGATGCTTTTCCCAACTGTTCCCTCTACTGTTCAATTCTTTTTTTTAAAGATATTTATTTATTTATTTATTTATTTATTTATTTATTTATTTATTTGACAGAAAGAGTGGGAGAGGACAAGCAAGGGAACAGTAGAGGGAGAGGGAGAAGCAGGCTTCCCACAGAGCATGGAGCCCGATGTGGGGCTCGATCCCAGGACCCTGGGATCATGGCCTGAGCCAAAGGCAGATTCTTAACCATCTGAGCGACCCAGGCACCCCTCTACTCTTTGATTCTTTTCACCACTTCTATCAGCTCTCCAATTCATTCACTCATTCATCCATTTACTCATTCACTTGACAAATAATTACTGAACACCTACTATGTGTCAGACTTATGGACACAATGGTAAACTCAATAGTAATATCATCATAGAGCTTACATTATATAGGGCAAAATAACCCTAAAGTATATATTTAAAAAGTTAAATATATAGTATTTTAGTAATACATGCTATGAAGTGAAGTGAGATAGGAATTGTGTATATGGGATAGAGTAGACATTTAGGTGGAGTATCCAGGAAAGAAATTCTTGGTGACATTTTACTAACTACTTGAAGACATTGGGGAAGCAGTCCATATATATGAGTAAAGAACATTCTAAGTAGAAAGAATACCCCAATGCAAAAGTGTTGAGTGAGGATTACAACTGGGGCATTGGAAAAATATTCAGAACTAATGTGTAAGAGTGGTAGGAGGTGAGGTAGAAGAGGGAACAGGGGCTTAGATCATGCAGGGCTAGATATAAGAGTATATAGACTTTGACTTTTACTCTTTGTAAGATGAGGTACCATTTCAGGATTTCAAACACAGAAGTAACAGTTTAATAGAATCCCTCTGACACTGAGAAAGGACTGAATGCAAGACAAAGGTGGAACAAGGAACACTAAACAGGAGTCATAGGATCCAGAAGGTATCAGCAAAGGTAGTTAGAAGTGGTCATATTAGATATCATCTCTTCCAAAAAAAGCCTTGTCCTATCCCCAAGGCTGGAGTAAATGCCACCCTCCTCTGACTTCACATCTCTCTCTCAAATCAATGGGATTATAGTGTCTGTCCATTTTAATCAAGTTCTTTCCCTATCATGTGAGATCCTTGAGGTCAGGGACTGGGATTTTATTAACCTTTTTTTTCTTTTAACTTTTCCTCTTAAATAAGGAGCACATGGTGTGAGATAAAGTGTTCAGTATGTATGTACTGAATAAATAAAATGTTCCCAAAATAAGTAGTAGAGGCTAAGACAGGTTAAAGGGGTCAAATCCAAGTAAATTCTTTCTACCATCATTGGCTGTAGGCACAGAACCAGACAGCTATCCCATCAGCCCTGTAGCAATAGCAATGACTCTGGGCCCTGTATCATCCATTTCCTTCTATTCCAACCCTTAATATTTCATAGGATTAAACATTCTTCACCCTTCTAAACACATCTCGAATGCCTTCTTTTGCTTGGTGACATCCTTCTTCCTGCCAATGCCTACAGTTTATCTTGTCATTCCCACTATGTTCCTAGCACTTGGTTCAAGCATTACTTGGTAGTATTTCTACACAAGCCCAGCACATAGCAGGCAGTATGTGTCTGCCTCCAACCTTAGACTTTGAACTCCCTGAAGGCAGGAACTATATCTTATCTGATTTTTGTCTTGCTTTAAGTACCTAGTGACCCTCAAATTGGTCCTTTGGTCCAGTTTGGGGGACTATATTTCTTTATTAGAAAATTCCAATCCACATTAATCATAGTAAAGTCTCTGAAAAATACTATTTAAAATAGATTTTTAAATGGTGCACTATGCACATACAAAAAAAGTGCACAAACAATGAGAGTACAGCAGTTATGTCCAAGAGGAAGAGAGGACCTGTCCCAAGATCAATGAGAACAGAATGACAACACAACATTTAATAGTACAATTTGCAAATCTTAGGTCCAAGGAAACAATCTTGAAAGTGGCGAGGTGGAAGAGATTTCTTATGTACAGAGAGAGGAACATCAGAATAACATCAGACCTGTCCACAGAGACCTGACAAGCCAGAATGGGCTGGCAAGACATATTCAGGGTACTAAATGAGAAGAACATTCAGCCAAGGATACTTTATCCAGCAAAGTTGTCATTCAGAATGGATGGAGAGACAAGGAGCTTCCAGGACAGGCAGAAACTGAAAGAATATGTGACCACCAAACTGGCCCTGCAAGAAATATTAAGGGGGATTATATAAAAGAAGAAAGACCCCAAGAATAATATAGATGAGAAATTTACAAAGATAATCTATAGAAACAGGGACTTCACAGGCAATATGATGGCACTTAAATCATATCTTTCAATGATCACTCTCAATGTGAATGGTATAATTGCTCCCATGAAATGGCACAGGGTTGCAGATTGGATAAAAGGCATGACCCATTTGTATGCAGTCTACAAGAGATTTATTTTGAAGCTAAAGATACCTCCAGAATGAAATTGAGGGTAAGGAGAACAATTTTCCATGCCAGTGGACCTCAAAAGAAAACTGGGGTAGCAATTCTCATATCAGACAAAGTAGATTTTAAGCTAAAGACTATAGAAGGAATTGCAGAGGGACACTATATAATACTTAAAGGGTCTATCCAACAAGAAGATCTAACAATTTTACAATTGATTTACATATCTATGCCCCACCATGGGAGCAGCCAACTATATAAACCAACTGTTAACCACAATAAAAAAAACCATATTGATAATAATATTTTAATAAGAGACCTCAACACTCCACTATCAGCAATAGACAGATCCTGTAAGCAGAAGATCAACAAAGAAACAAGAGCTTTGAATGACACATTGGAACAGATGCACTTCATAGATATATACAGAACATCCCACCCTAAAACAACAGAATACTCACTCTTCTCAAATGCATGCAGAACTTTCTCCAGAATAAACCACGTACTGGGTCACAAATCAGGTCTCAACCTATACCAAAAGACTGAGATTATTCCCTGCATATTCTCAGACCACAATGCTTTGAAACTGAAACTCAGTCATAAGAAAAAAATTGAAAGAAATTCGAACACTTGGAAGCTAAAGACCATCCTTCTTAAGAACGTTTGGCTCAACCAGGAAATCAAAGAATAACTTAAACAATTCATGGGAACCAATGAGAAAGAAAACACATCACTCCAAAACCTATGAGATACTGCAAAGGCGGATCTAAAGGGAAGTACATAGCCATCCAAGGCTCACTCAAAGAAGTTGAAAAATCGCAAATGCAAAAGCTAACCTTACACCTAAAGGAACTGGAGAAAGAACAGCAAATAAAGCCTAAACTAAGCAGGGGAAGAAAATAATAAAGATTAGAGCAGAAATCCGGGAGCTAGAAATCAGAAAAACAGCAGAACAGATCAACGAAACTAGAATCTGGTTCTTTGAAAGAATTAATAAGATCAACAAATCTCTGGCTGGACTTATTCAAAAGAAAAGAGAAAGGACCCAAATTTATAGAAACAATTTTTAGAAATTATTATCATCAACTATATGCCAATAAAATAAGCAACCTGAAAGAAATGGATGCCTTCCTGGAAATGTATAAACTACCAAGACAGAAACAGGAAGAAATTGACAATCTGAATAGACCAATAACCAGTAACGAATTGAAGCAGTAATCGAAAACCTAAAAAAAAAAAAAAAGCTTCCAGGCACAGATGGTTTCCCAGGGGAATTCTACCAAACATTTAAAAAAGAAATCATACCTATTCTACTGAAGCTCTTTCAAAAAATAGAAACAGAAGGAAAACTTCCTAACTTGTTCTTTAAGGCCAGCATTACCTTGATCCCAAAACCAAAGAGCCCCCCAAAAAAGAGAATTACAGACCAATATCCTTGATAATATTGATGCCAAAATACTCACCAAGATCCTAGTCAATAGAATTCAACAGTACAATAAAAGGATTATCCTTCAGGATCAGGTGGGATTTATTCCTGGGCTGCAAGTGTGGTTCAACATTCGCAAATCAATCACTGTGATCAAACCCACTAATAAAAGAAAAGCCAAGGACCATATGATCCTCTCAATTGATGCAGAAAAAGCATTTGACAAAATACAGCATCTTTCCTGATTAAAACACTTCAGAGTGTAGGGATAGAGGATACATTCCTCAATTTCATAAAAATCATCTATGAAAAGCCTACAGCAAATATCATTCTCAATGGGGAAAAGCTGAAAGCCTTTCCCTCAAGATCAGGAACACGACAAGGATGTCCATTCTAGGCATTATTATTCAACATAGTACTAGAAGTTCATGAAACAGCAATCAGACAACAAAAAGGGATAAAAGGTATCCAAATCAGCAAAGAAGAAGTCAAACTGTCTCTCTTCGCAGATGACATGTTACTCTATATGGAAAACCCAAAAGATTCCACCCCAAATTCCTAGAACTGAGAGAAATTCAGTAATGTGGTGGGATACAAAATCAATGCTCAGAAATCAGTTGCATTTCTATACATGAACAATGAGACTGAAGAAAGGAAATTAGGGAATTGATTCCATTTACAATACCACCAAAAATCATATGTTATTTTGGAATTAACTTAACCAGAGTGGTAAAGGATCTAAACTCTAGAAATTACCAATCACTCCAGAAGGACATTGAAGAATACACAAGACGATGGAAAAACATTCCATGCTCATGGATTGGAAAAATAAACATAGTTAAAATGTCTATGCTACTCAGAGCAATCTACACTTTCAATGCCAACCAGATCAAAATACCAATGACATTTTTCAAAGAACTGGGACAAACAGCCCTTATATTTGTGTGGAACCAGAAAAGGCCCCAAATCACCAAGGAATTATTGAAAAGGAAAAACAAAGCTGGGGGCATCACGTCGCCAGGTTTTAAGCTATACTACAAAGCTGTAATCACAAAGACAGCATGGTACTGGCACAAAAACAGACACATAGACCAGTGGAACAGAATACAGACTCCAGAAATGGACCCTCGGCTCTACGGTCAATTAATCTTTGACAAAACAGGAAAGAAACATCCAGTGGAAAAAAGACAGTCTCTTCAATAAATGGTGCTGGGGAAACTGGACAGCTATATGCACAAGAATGAAACTTGACCACTCTCTCACACCATACACAAAGATAAACTCCAAATGGATGAAAGACCTCGATGTGAGACAGAAATTCATCAGAATCATAGAGGAGAACATAGGCTGTAGCATCTTTGACATCAGCCACAGCAACTTTTTTCATGACACATCTCCAAAAGCAAGAGAAACAAAGGAAAAACTGAACTTGTGGGACTTCATCAAGATAAAAATGTTCTGCACAGTGAAGGAAACAGTCAATAAAACTAAGAGGCAGCCCACAGAATAGGAGAAGATATTTGCAAATGACACTACAGATAAAAGACTAGTATTCAAGATCTACAAAGAACTTCTCAAACTCAATACACGAGAAACAAATAATCAAATCAAAAAATGGGCAGAAGATATGAACAGACATTTTTCCAATGAAGACATATAAATGGTTAACAGACTCATGAAAAAATCTTCAAAATCATTAGCCATCAGGGAAATTCAAATCAAAACCACCTTGAGATACCACCTTACGCCAGTTTGAATGGCAAAAATTGACAAGGCAAGAGACAACAATTGTTGGAGAGGATGTGGAGAAAGGGGATCCCTCCTACATTGTTGGTGGGAATGCAAGTTGGTACAGCCACTCTGGAAAACAGTGTGGAGGTCCCTTAAAAAGTTAAAAATTGAGCTACCCTATGATCCGGCCATTGCACTACTGGGTATTTACCCCAAAGATACAGACGTAGTGAAGAGAAGGGCCATATGCGCCCCAATGTTCATAGCAGCAATGTCCACAATAGCTAAATCGTGGAAGGAGCCGAGATGCCCTTCAACAGATGACTGGATTAAGAAGTTGTGGTCCATATATACGATGGAATATTACTCAGCTATCAGAAAGAACGAGTTCTCAACATTTGCTACAACATGGACGGCACTGGAGGAGATAATGCTAAGTGAAATAAGTCAAGCAGAGAAAGACAACTATCATATGATTTCTCTCATCTATGGAACATAAGAACTAGGATGATCAGTAGGGGAAGAAAGGGATAAAGAAAGGGGGGGTAATCAGAAGGGGGAATGAAACATGAGAGACTATGGACTATGAGAAACAAACTGAGGACTTCAGAGGGGAGGGGGGTGGGGGAATGGGATAGACCGGTGATGGGTAGTAAAGAGGGCACGTATTGCATGGTGCACTGGGTGTTATACAGAACTAATGAATCATTGAGCCTTACACTGGAAACCGGGGATGTACTGTATGGTGACTAACATAATATAATAAAAATCATTAAAAAGAAAAAACAAAACAAAACAAAACAAAACAAAAAAACAAAGAAGTAGGTCAGGACCTACATGCTAAACATAAACAGGGTGACTGCCTGCTAAAACAAAATATTTAAATAAAATCAGGAGTCTTCTAAAATAATAGTCAAATGTCCAGTATATAATACAAAATGCCCATTGGGAGGAGTAGGGGACCCCATTTCAACTGGTCTCTGAATTTTGCTGGATATCTATCAAACCATTTGAACACCCACAAAATCAGCCTGAGATCTAAGAATATATATCTGGAGCTCTACAAGCAGAAAAGCGACTGTTTTTTGTAAGGTAGTACATGTGGAGTTGTGAATCTGCAGGGAGATATCAGAAGATAAACAGAAGGGGGAAGGGAGCCTCCATAAGCTGGCTCCTGGAAAGTGATATAACATCAGATAGCAAAATCAGAACCCTTAGAAATCTGCTCTAGTGAGAGACAACCCTCTCTGAAAGGGGCTCTGGAAATGAAAAAGAATTCTAGATAGAGCATTGTGGTCTTAGGATAGGAGGAACCACAGAGCAAAAGAGGGTGCCTGAACAGGTAGAGTGCCCAAAGCAGTGGAGCCAGGAAACAGGTTATGGTCAGCAAGCCCAGGAAGGGACTCTCAGTTCAGAATGCCATAAATCAGGGACGCCTGGGTGGCACAGCGGTTAAGCGTATGCCTTCGGCTCAGGGCGTGATCCTGACGTTGTGGGATCAAGCCCCACATCAGGCTCCTCTGCTATGAGCCTGCTTCTTCCTCTCCCACTCCCCCTGCTTGTGTTTCCTCTCTCGCTGGCTGTCTCTATCTCTGTCAAATAAATGAATAAAATCTTAAAAAAAAAAAGAATGCCATAAATCATGAGCCAGGTCTGTTGATAATCTCTCTTTTCTTGAGCAGCCTGAAAAAAAAAATCTGAAACCTGCCCCCGGACCTGAATAAAAACTCACAGGGCAGTAGAGGCCAGGAAAGGATATTAAAGCAGAACCCAGACATGATCCAGGAGCTTCAGGTACATGTGCGAGGCCATGGCCTCAGCTGCTTGTGGTTTTAGAATCAGAAAGGGCAGTGGCACTCCCAGGCCCCCAGGACTACCTCTGAAAGAGATGCTGTGTGCACACACCATAGGAGGCTGCTGTTTTCAGAGGTGGTGCATATAGAAGTGGGGACAGTTTGTCCTGGAGGGTTTATTAAAAAGACCAGACGGCAATTTTTCTGCTCTGTGCCACAGGATTGGGTGCAGTCATTTTTGCTCTGATCCTTGGAAGAGGCTTGGAAAGCCTCCAGGGAACAAAAGCCACAGAAAAGACAGGTTTCCCCTGAGCCCATCCCCCTGACAGGGGGTGAGGCAACTCCAGACAGGCAGGATTACCTGAGAGACAGCACAGCAGCTCCCTCCCCCAGAAGACAGGCTGGAAGAACAGGTGGACAGTAATCCTATGGATCCCATAAGACTCTAAAATCCCAATGCCAGGGGAAAATAGCATATTGAGCTCCAGGTGTGGGCTCACGAATTGTTTATTTTTCAGATAAAATTCTCCTTTTCTTTTTTTTTCTTTTTCTTATGATTTTCTATTTTTTAAATGATTTTATTTATTTATTTGACAGAGAGAGAGAGAGAGAGAGAGAGAGCAAGAGAGGGAACACAAGCAGTGGGAGTGGGAGAAGGAGAAGCAGGCTTCCCGAGCAGGGAGTCCAATGAGTGGCTTGATACCAAGACCCTGGGATCATGCCCTCAGCTGAATGCAGATGCTTAATGACTGAGCCACCCAGGCATCCCTGTTTTTTTTTTTTCTTTTTACCTTTTCCTCATTTCAACTACATGTTTATTATATCAACTTATATTTCATAGTTGCTGTTTAACATGTATTTTTCATACCTTTATATATATATTATATATATATATATATATACAATATATATATATGCTTTATTTTAGTCCCTTTTCCACTCTGTTCAGTTTTACCTTTATACATATGTTTTACTTTCCTTGTAATTCGGGGATGTAGTGCCTCTAACACAGAGGCCAAAATACACCCAGGAACATCTAAACACCCTGCTTTGTCCACATTGAGAGATTATAGCCCCCTTCCCCCTTTTTTAATTTTAATTTTTAAATATTATTCTTGTGCTTCATTTTGGCCTTGTTTTTCAGTGGTGGCTTCTGACCACTAAGGATTTTGCTAGGGTACATCTTGCTTTGGTCATGTTGATATTTGGGGCTCTGCTCATTCACTCAAACATCACTCAATAGAATGACTAGGAGGAGAAACTCTCAACAAAGAAAAGAAACAGAGAAAATGTTCTCTGCCACAGGACTAATGGATATGGATATAAGCAAGATGTCAGAGAAAGAATTCAGGATAACAATCATAAAGTCAATAGTTAGGCTTGAAAAAAGCATTAGTGACAATATAGAATATAGAATCCCTAAGAGCACACATGAGAATTAATCAGGCCAAAACTAAAAAAAAAAAAAAAAAAAAAAGTCTATGAATGAAATGCAGTCTAAACTGGATACTCTAATCAGAGGATAAATGAGACAAAAGAGAGAATCAGTGACCTAGAAGATAAGCTGATGAAAAGGCAGGAAGCTGAGGAAAACAGAGATAGCCTGCTGGTAGCCCATGAAAAAAGGATTGGAGATATTAGTGATGCCATGAAATGTTCCAATGTCAGAATTCCTGGGACCCCCGAGGGCATGGAGAGAGAAAGAGAGGGCTACAAGGTATATTTGAGCAAATCATAGCTGAGAACTTCCCTAATCTGGGGAAGGAAACAAGCATTAGAGTCCAATAGGCAGAGAGGACCCCTCCCAAAATCAATAAAAATAGATCAACACCCCAACATATAATAGTGAAGCCTGTGAATTTTACATCCAAAGGAATTATCCTGAGAGTAGCCAGGGAGAGGAGGTTCCTTACATATGGAGAGGGGAATATCAAAATAACATCAGACCTGTCCACAGAAACCTGGCAAGTGAGAAAGGGCTGACAAGACATATTCAGGGTACTAAATGAAAAGAACAAAAGAGAGAGAGAGAGAGAGAGAGAGAGAGAATTATATACCAATATCCCTGATGAACATGGATGCTAAAATTCTCAACAAGATCCTAGCCAATAATATCCAACAGTACATTAAAAGAATTATCCACCATGACCAGGTGGGATTTATTCCCTGGGTGCAAGGATGGTTCAACATTCATAAATCAAACAACGTGATAGACCACATTAACAAAAGAAGAGAAAAGAACCTCTCAATGGATGCAGAAAAAGCATTTGACAAAATACAGCATCATTTCCTGATTAAAACACTTCAAAGTATAGGGATAGAAGGAACATACCTCAATGTCATAAAAGCCATCTATGAAAAGCCCACAGTGAATATCATTCTCAATGCAGAAAAACTGAGAGTTTTTCCTGTAAGGTCATGAACATGACAGGGATACCCACTCTCTCCACTACTGTTAACATAATACTAGAAGTCCTAGCATCAGCAATCAGACAACAAAAAGAAATAAATCCATTCAAATTGGCAAAGAAGAAATCAAACCCTCTGTCTTTGCAGATGACATAATACTTTATGTGGAAAACCCATAAAACTCCACCCCCAAATTGCTAGCACTCATACAGCAATTCGGCAATGTGGCAGGATAAAAAATCAATGCACAGAAATCAGTTACTTATCTATGCACTAACAATGTAACTGAAGAAAGAGAAATTAAGGATGCGATTCCATTCACAGTAGCACCAAAAAACATAAGATCTATAAGAATAAACTTAACCAAAGAAGTAAAGGATCTATACTATAGAAACTACAGAAAACTTATGAATGAAATCGAGGAAGACACAAAGAGATGGAAAAACACTCCATGCTCATGTATTGGAAGAATAAACATTTTTAAAATGTCTCTGCTGCCAAGAGCAATCTACAGTTTCAATGCAATCCCTATCAACATACCATCAACATTTTTCCCAGGGCTGGAACCAACAATCCTAAAATATGTATGGAACCAGAAAAGACCCCAAATCCCCAGGGGACAGTTGAAAAAGAAAACCAAATCTGGTGGCATCACAATGCTTAACTTCAATCTATATTACAAACCTGTGATCATCTAGACAGCATGGTATTGGCAAGAAAACAAATACCTAGATCAATGGAACAGAATGGAGGCATCAGAAATAGACCCTCAACTCTATGGTCCACTAGTCTTCAACAAATCAGGAAAGAATATCCAATTGGAAAAAAGACAGTCTCTTCAATAAATGGTGCTGGGAAAACTGGACAGCCACATTCAGAAGAATGAAACTGTACCACTTTCTTACACCATACACAAAAATAAATTCAAAATGATGAAAGACCTTAATGTGAGACAGGAATCCATCAAAATCCTAGAGGAAAACATAGGCAGTAACCTCTTTGACATTGGTCACAGAAACTTCTTCTTCTTCTTCATTTTTTATGTGTGTGAGTAAAGCAATAGAAGTTTATTAAGTGAAAATACAGAAAAAGCCCTCAAGAGTGAGAGGGGTCTGGACAGGGTTGCTGACAAGGGCCATTAAGGTTGGTCGTAACCAGGGAACTTAAAAATCCTTTTAACATCTCTATTGAGAACACCCTCAGTGGCTTACTTCCTTTCAGGGGCTGGTTATTGTTTGTTGATCACAGATACATATCATAAATACACCCACCCCACAGGACCCACCTCACACACCTAGGGCAGGGTGGCCCTCTACCCCACATGACTAGGGCAGAGTGGCGCTCCACCCCATATACCCAGAAACTTCTTTCAAGACATATCTCTAAAGGCAAGGGAAATAGAAGCAAAAATGAACTTTTGGGACTTCATCAAGATGAAAAGCTTCTGCACAGCAAAGAAAATAGTAAACAAAACTAAGAGGCACCCCACAGAATGGGAGAAGATATTTGTGAATGACATTACAGATGCAGGGCTGGTATCCAAAATCTATAAAGAACTTCTCAAACTCAACACCTAAAAAACAAATAATCCAGCTAAGAAATGGGCAGAAAACATGAAAAGACACTTCTCCAAAGAATACATACAAATGAAAAAAGAAGGGGGGGGGGCTGGGTGGCTCAGTCATTAAGCGTCTGCCTTCAGCTCAGGTCATGATCTCAGGTGCCTGGGATCGAGCCCCTCATCGGGCTCCCTGCTCAGTGGGAAGCCTGCTTCTCCCTCTCCCTCTGCCCCTACTTGTGTTCCCTCTCTCACTGTCTCTTTCTCTCTGTCAAATAAATAAATAAAATCTTAAAAAAAAAGAATACATACAAATGGCCAAGAGACACATGAAAAAATGTTCCACATCACTTGGCATCAGGGAAATACAAATCAAAACCACAATGAGACACCAACTTATGCCAGTTACAATGGCAAAAAATTAATAAGACCGGAAACAACAAATGTTGGCAAGGATGTGGAGAAAGGGGAACTGTCTTATACTGTTGGTGGGACTGCAAGTTGGTACAGCCACTCTGGAAAATAGTATGGAAGTTCCTCAAGACTTTAAAAATAGAGCTACCCTACAACCCAGCAATCGCACCAAAGATACAGATGTAGTAAAAAGAAGGGGCACCTGCACCCCAGTGTTCATATCAGCAATGTCCATAATAGTCAAACTGGGGATGAAGCAGATATTTCCTTCGTCAGATGAGTGCATAAGAAGATGTGGTCAACATGTACAATGGAATATTACTCAGCCATCAGAAAAGATGAATACTACCATTTGCATGGACACGGATGGGACTGGAGGGGATTATAAGTGAAATAAGTCAAGCAGAGAAAGACAATTATCATATGATTTCACTCATATGTGGAACATAAGGAGTAGTGCAGAGGACCATAGGGGAAGGGAGGGAAAACTGAATGGGAAGAAATCAGATAGGAAGACAAGCCATGAGAGACTCTGGACTCCGGGAAACAAACTGAAGGTTATAGAAGGGAAGTGGGTGGGGGGATGGGGTAGTGGGGTGATGGGTATTAAGGAGGGCATGTGATGTGATGAGCACTGGCTGTTATACGCAACTAATGAATCATGGAACACTACATCAAAAACTAATGGTGTACTATATGTTGATTAGCTGAGCATAAAAAAAAGATTCACAGGAATTAAAATCATACAAAATATGCTTTCTGAACACTATCAACTCACACTAGATGTTAATAACAGAAAGAAAATATATAAACACCTAAACACGTGTAAATTAAACAACACACATCTATTCCACCCATAGGTAAGAAAGTCTCAATGAAAATAAATATATCGAACTGATTGGAAACAAAAATGTAACATAACAAATTATATGTGATGCACATAAGCAGTGCCGAAAGGAAAATTTATAAATCTAAATTGTTACATTAGAAACAAGGTAAAATCTCAAAGCAAGAATCTAAGTTCCTAACTCAAGAAGCCAGAATAAAAGAGAAAACTGAACCCAAAGGATGCAGAACAAAGGAAGTGTTAAAGAGAATAAATCATTGTAATTTAAATAAGAAAAACAATAGAGAAAATTAATGATGCAAAAAGTTTCCAAAAAATCAGTAAAATAATTAAACTTCTATAAGACTGACAAATATGATATAGAAGACCAAATCACCCACATTAGGAATAAATGAGAAAATATTGCCATAGATCTTCCATCCATTTAAAGGATATTAAGGAATACTACAAACAATGTAACACTGATTTAACACTTCAATGTAACACTGATTTAACAACTTAAAAGAAATGGAACAATACCTGAAAACCACAAGCTACCAAATCTCAACCAAGATGAAATAGGTATTCTTGGGGCTCCTGGGTGTCTCAGTCATTAGGCATCTGCCTTTGGCTCAGGTCATGATCCTAGGGTCCTGGATTGAGCCCCACATCGGGCTCCCTGCTCAGCGGGGAGTCTGCTTCTCCCTCTGCCCCTCACCCTGCTCATGCTCTCTCTCTCTCTCTAATAAGTAAATAAAATCTTTCAAAAAAAAAAGAAATAAGTATTCTCAATAGTTTTGTAACCATTAAAGAAATAGAACTCATAATTTAAAACCTCCAAAAAAGAAGTCGCCCGACCTATATGGTTTCACTGCACAACTATTACCAAACATTGAAAAAAACTAGGAACAGTTTTCCATATTTTCTTCCAGAAAATAGAAGAGAACACTTTACAACTTATTTTATGAGACCAACATTACCCTTATACCAAAACCAAACACAGAATATATATATTAAAAACAACAACAACAACAGTATCTCTCATGAACACAGACACAATATTTTGCAAAACAAAACATTAGCAGCCAACATCCAACAATATGAACAAGTATGATGCATTCCTGGTATGCAAGTTTTGTTCACCTTTAAAAAGTCAATCAATGGTTACATACCTTGTAGTACAATTGCTGGATTGTATGTTAGTTTATTTTTAACCTTTTGAGGAACTTCCATAATGTTTTCCAAAGAATACAAAAATACTAATTCAAAGGGATACATGCACCCCAATGTTTATAGCGGCATTATCTACAATAGCAATTATGGAAAACTTTCCCATTTGTAGTGACATGGATAGAGCTCAAGAGTACTATGTAAAGCAAAATAAGTGAGTCAGTGAAAGACAAATACCATATGATTTCATTCATATGTGGAATTTAAGAGACAGAACAAATGATCATATGGGGAAAAGAGAGAGAGGCAAACAAAGGAACAGACTCAACTGTAGAGATCAAACTTATGGCTACCAGAGGGTAGGTAGATAGAGGGATGGATTAAATAAGTGATGGGGATTTTTTTAAATTTAAATTCCATTAGCCAACATATAGTACATCATTAGTTTTTGATGTAGTGTTCAATGATTCGTTAGTTGTGTATAATACCCAGTGCTTGGAGATTAAGGAGTGCACTTGTGATGAGCCCTGGGTGTTGTGTGGATGTGTTGAATCACTATATTGTACCCCTGAAACAAATATTACACTGTATGTTAACTAATAGGTATTTAAAGAAAAACTTCCAAAAAAGTCAATGCAATCCACTATTATCAACAGGCTAAAAAAGAAAATCATATGAAGATATCAATTAATGCAGAAAAGGAATTTGACAAAGTCCAATACCAATTTATAATAAGAACTCTTAGGAAGTTAAGAATAAGAAAAATTGGTACTTAATAAAGATCATCTCCAAAAGCCTACAGATAACATCATATTTGATGGTAAAAAATTGAGTGCTTGTGCCCATGATTGGGAACAGGGAAGGAGGGCCACTCATGAGTCATTCAACATAGTAATGGGAATTTTGGCAACTTAAATAAAGCAAGAACAAGAAATAAAAACATATAGATTGTACAAGGAGAAAAAATTCTTATTTATACATGACATGATTTTCTATGTAGAAATATCAATGAATGTACAAAAACAACTCCTAGAGATAATAAGTGATTTCATCAGGGTTTCAGGATACAAGATCAAATCAGGACATTTCTACATATTAAGAATGACAATAGGCAAACTAACAGATGGTAACTACACTTGTGGTGAATATGCTATAATGTATAAAGTTGTCAAATCACGAATTTGTACAACTGAAACTAATGTAGCATTGTGTGACAATCATGATTAAGTTATATATATGCATATATAACTATATATGTATGTGTATATATTTATAATTATAACATATGATATACATAATATATAACATATATAAACATTTACAGTCACTCTGAAACAATGAAATACATCTATGCAGTCAATATATGAGCACCAAAATATATAAAGCAAATAGACACAAAAGTAGAAATTAATACAAATATAATAATTGTAGGAGATTTTAACCCCCCATTTATCAATGGATAGATCATTCAAACCAAAAATCAATAAGAAAACAAGGGCAACACATTAGACCAGATGAATCAAACATATATACACAGAACATTTTATCCAAAAAAGGCAAACTATACATTATTTTCAAGTGCACATGGAACATTCTCCAGGATACATTACATGTTAGGCCAGAAAACAAGTCTCTATAATTTAAGAAGTTTGAAATAATATCAGGCATCTTTTCTGAACAAAAAGGTATGAAAATGAAAAAGAAGGAAAGAACTGACTTTAAAAAGCTGACAAAAACACAAACACATGGAGACTAAAAATAAATGCTACTAAAAAACCATTGGGTCAAATAAGAAATCAAGAGGAAAATTTTTTAAAAATCATGGAGAAAAATGAAAATGAAAACAATACAGTCCAAAGCCTTTAAGATGCAGCAAAATTGGCTCTAAGAGGGACATTTATAGGTGACACAGGCTTACCTCAAGAAACAAGAGAAATCGCAAATAAATTGTCTAACCTTACACCTAAAGGAACTAGAAAAAGAAGAAAGACAAAATCAAAAGTTAGTAGAATGAAATGAATAATAAACATTACAAAGTAAATAAATGAAATAGGGACTAAAAATAGCAAAAATAAAGAAAAGAAGAAAGACAAAGTCAAGAGTTAATAGAATGAAATAAATAATAAACATTACAGAGTAAATAAATGAAATAGGGACTAAAAAATAGCAATAATAAAGATAAATGAAACCAAAAACTTTTTTCTTTTTCTTGTTTTTATTTAAACTCCAGTTAGTTAACATACAATGTAATATTAGTTTCAGGTGTATAACTTAGTGATTCAACACTTACATACAACACCCAGTGCTCATCACAAGTGCAGTCCTTAATCCCCATCACCTATTTAACCCGTCTCCCCACCCACCTCCCTTCTGGTAACCATCAGTTTGTTCTCCACAGTTAAGATACTGTTTCTTGGCTTGCCTCTCTTTTTTCCCCTATGATCATTTGTTTGTTTCTTAAAGTCCATGTATGAATGAAATCGTGTGGTATTCATCTTTCTCTGACTGACTTACTTAGTTTAGCATAATACTCTCTACCTCCACCCATGTCATTGCAAACGCCAAGATTTCATTCTTATTTATGCCTGAGTAATATTCCTTTGTGTATATATACCAATCTTCTTTATACATTCACCAGTTGATAGACATTTGGGCTTTTACTATAGTTTGGCTATTGTTGATAATGTTGCTATAAATATCAGGGTGCATGTATCCCTTTGAATTATTATTTTTGTGTTATTTGGGTAAATATCTAGTAGAGTAATTGCTGGATCATAAAGTAGTTCTATTTTTAACTTTTTAAAAAATTATTTATTTATTTATTTATTTATTTATTTGGGGGGGTTGAAGGGCAGAGGGAGAGAATCTTGAAGCAGATGGCCCGCTGAGCATGGAATCCTGCACAGTATTCAATTTCACAACCCATGAGATCATGATTGAGCCAAAACCTAAAGTCAGATGCTTTACCGACTGAACCTAGGCGCCCCCCCCCTTTTTTTTTAACTTTTTGAGGAACCTCCATACTGTTTTCCAGAGTGGCTGCACCACTTTGCATTTCCACCAACAGTGTAAGAGGGTTCCCCTTCTCTGCATCCTTGCTAACACAAGTTGTTTCCTATGTTGTTAATTTTAGCCATTCTGACAGGTGTGAGGTGATATCTCATTGTAGTTTTCATTTGTATTTCCCTGATGATGAGTGATGTTGAACATCTTTTCATGTGTCTGTTAGCCATCTGGATTTCTTCTTTGGAGAAATGTCTATTCATGTCTTCCTCTCATTTTTTTTAAACTGACAGTAATCTCTTTGACTTTGGCTATAGCAACTTCTTACTAGATATGTCTCCTGAGGCAAGGGAAACAAAAGCAAAGATAAACTATTGGAATTTCATCAAAATAAAAAGCTTCAGCACAGTGAAGGAAACAATAAAACTGAAAGGCAACCTTTGGGATGGAGGAGAAAAGTGCAAATCACTTATCTAATAAAAGGTTAGTATCCAAAATATATAAAGAATTTATAAAACTCGACACCCTAAAAACAAGACTTTTTTTCAAAAAATAAAATTGATAAACATTTAGCCAGATTGATGAAGAAAAAAAGAGAAAACTCAAGTGAATAAAATCAAAAACAATAAAATAATTAAGTAAAATAAAGGACGAAATGAAGAAGTAACAACCAACACTACAGAAATATAAAGAATTGTAAGACAATGCAATTAAAAACCTGCCTTAAAAGTGAACTACCTAGAAAATATTGATAAATTCCTAGAAACACAATCTACCAGAACTGAATCAGGAAAAAACTAGAAATTTTAGACAAATGGATTACTAGTAATGTAATTGAAGCAGTAATCAAACTCTCAACAAACCAATGTCCAGAACCAGATGGCTTCAAAGGCTATTCTATCAACCATTTAAAAAGAATTAATACCTATTCTCAAACTATTCCAAGATACAAAAGAGAAGAAAATTTCAAATTCAGTCCAAGGCCACCATTACCATAATATCAAAACCAAATAAAGACAATAAAAAAAAGTGCAGGTCAGGAACTCTAATAAACATAGATACAAACATTGCAACAAAATATTACAAAGTGAGTTCAAGACTGCAATAAATGGGTCATTCACCATGATCAAGCGGCATTTATTCCACTGATTAAAGGGTGATTTTATATTCACAAATTAATCAGTGTGATACACCACATTAACAAGAGGAAGGGTAAAAATCATATGACCATCTCAACAGATGGTCATATGGCAGAAAAAGGAGGCAGAAAAAGGATTTCACAAATTATAACACCCATTCATGATAAAAGCTCTTAACAAAGTAGGTTTAAGAGGGAACATACCTCAACATAATAAAGACCATATATAAAAAAACTGCTGGTTACCATCCTACTCAATGGTGAAAAGCAGAGCTTTTTCTCTAATATCAGGAACAAGACAAGGATGTCCACTCTCACCAACTTTATTCAAAATTGGAAGTCCTAGTCACAGCAGTCAGACAAAAAGAAGGAATAAAAGGCATCTAAATTGGTAAGAAAGAAGCAAAACTTTCACTATTTGCTGATGACATGATACTCTCTATAGAAAAACCTAAAGATTCACAAAAAACTACTACAATTGATAAATGAATTCAAAGGATACAAAAGAGGATACAAAATGAATGTACAGAAATCTACCACATTTCTATACACTAATAATGAAAGAGCATAAAGAGAAATTAGAAAAGCAGCCCCATTTACAATTGCACCAAAAATATTAAATACCTAGGAATAAACTTAACCAAGGAAGTGAAAGACCTGTACTCTGAAAACTGTAAAACTGATGAAAGAAATTGAAGATGACACAATCAAATGGAAAAACATACCATGATTTTGGACTGTAAAAATTAACATTGTTAGGATGTCCATACTACCCAATGCAATCTACAGATTCAATGCAATTGTTACCAAAATATCAATAACATATTTCACAGAACTAGAACAAATAATTCTAAAATTTGTATGGAATGACAAAAGAACTTGACTAGCCAAAGCAATCTTGAAAATAAAGAACAAAGCTGGAGACATCAAAATTCTAGATGTCAATTATAGTACAAAGTTATAGTTTTTAAAAAAGCAAGAGAAAATAACAAATTTGTAATACTGAAAAACTTTGTGTTTGATACGAATGTAATAATTTACTTAATAAATATTAATTTTATTTCTAAACATACAGTTTAAAAACAGTGTGGTATTGGCACAAAAATGGATCAATGGAACAGGATAGAGAGCCCAGAAATATGCCCACACTTACATAGTCAATTAGTCTACAAAAAAGGAGGCAAGAATATACAATGGGGGAGAAAACAGTCTTTTCAATAAATGGTATTGGAAAAGCTGGACAGTTACATGCAAATAATAATAATAAAAGAGAAAGAAACAAAGAAAGAAAGAAGGAAGGAAGGAAAGGAAAGGAGAAAAAAATGACCTGAACTACTTTTTTACACCATACACAAAAATAAACTCAAAATGGATTAAAGAACTCTATGTAAGACCTGAAATGATAAAACTCCTGCAAGAAAACATAGATGGTATTCTGTTAGTCACCATACAGTATGGTGACTAACATAATATAATAAAAAATATTATTATAAATATATCTGTTTGACACCAACCTTAGTAACATATTTATGGATCTGTTTTCTAAGGCAAGTGAAACAAAAGTAAAAAGAAACTATTGAGACTACACCAAAATAAAAAACTTTTTGCACAGCAAAGGAAACCATCAGCAAAACAAAAAGGCAACCTACTGAATGGAGAAGATATTTGTAAATTATATATTTGATAAGGGGTTAATATTCAGAATATATAAAGAACTTATGCAACTCAACACACACACACAAATCCAATTAAATAATGAGAAGAGGATCTGAATAGACATTTTTCTAGAGATAATATACAGATGTGTAATAGACACGTGAAAATGTGTGTATATATATATATATATGGACTGGAAGATACAGGTTGCTACAATTCTGGTGTGCATAGCATAACATATAGACTGTTCAAATCACTATGTTGTACATCTGAAACTATGTTATATTTTGTGTCAATTATCCTTCAGTTTTTAAAAAGTAGAAATAAAATAAATTCTTAGAAACAATTTTAACCTCAGGAGAAATATCTTTACACTTAAAACTATAAAACATTGATGAAAGAAATTGAAGACACAAGTAAATGGAAAGATATTCAGAGTTCATGGAGTGGAAGAATAAATACTGTGAAAATGTCCATACTACTTAAGGCTACCTGCAAATTCAATACAATACCTACCAAAATTCTAAAGGCATTTTTCAAAGAGAGAAAACAATCTTAAAATTCCACAAGGACCACAAGTAGCCAAAACAATCTTGAGTAAAAAGAACAAAGTTTGAGGTATCACCCTATCTGATTTCAAAATATACTACATAGCTCTAACAATTAAAACAGCATGGTTCTGGAATAAAAACATACCTATAGACTTATGGAACAGAATACAGATTCCAGAAATAATATACACATGTATGATTAATTGATCTTTGAGAAAGGTGCCAAGAACACACAATGGGGAAAGGACAGTCTCTTGGATAAATGGTGCTGGAAAAACTGCTTTTCCATATATAGAAAAATGAAATTGGACCTTAATCTCACTCGATATACAAAAATCAACTTAAAATGGATAATGAACTTTAATATAAGACCTGAAACAATAATAAACTATTGGAAGGAAAGTTGAGGAAAACACTTCTTGATACTGGTCTGGGCAATGATTCTTTTTATATGGCCTCAAAATCACAGGCAACATAAACCCATATAGACAAATGGGATTGCATAAAACCAAAAAGCAAAGGAATCAATCAACAGAGAGAAGAGACAACCTATGGAATGGGAGAAAATACATGCAAACCATTCACCTGATAATGGGTCAATACCTAAAATACATAAGGATATCAAAAAATTCAAAATGAAATAAATGACCTGATTTAAAAATGGGCAAAACCTGAATAGGCATTTCTCACACACACACACAAAAATACAAGTAGTGAAAAAATATATGAAAAAGTGCCCAGCATCACTCATCGCTATGAAAATGCAAATCAAAACCACAAAACATCACTTCACAGCAGTCAGAATTCCTACCTCCAAAAGATAAGAGATGACAAGTGTTGGCAAGGATGTGGAGAAAAGGAAAACCTTTTACACGGTTGGTGGGAATGTGAACAGATTTAGCACTTATGAAAAACATTATGAAGTTTCCTCAAGAAAATTAAAAAGTAGAACTGCTGTATGATCCATCAATCCCACTTCTGAGAGTATATCCAAAGGAATTTAAATTGAACTAGGAGAAATGCACTCCCATGTTTATTGAGGTATTATTCACCACAGAAAAGCTATGGTAACAACCCAAGATTCCATCAATGGATGAATCGATAAAGAAGATGCAGTATGTACTCCTACATATTTGACTAAGAGAAATAAAAGCATATGCCCATACAATCACTTGGAATGTATATCGATAGCAGCTTTATTTGTGGTAGCCATAAACTGGAAAAAAATGTCTATTATGTACAGGTGAACGGATAAAAAAAAATAATGTGGTAAATCCCCTACTTTCATTGTGTTATCAGTCAGTTCTTTTGTGTTTGTTTATAAATGTTATAATGTTTTTATATATTTGGATGCTCCTGTGTTGGATACATAAATATTTGCAATTGTTATAACTTCTTGTTGGATTGTCCCCTTTATGATGAAATAATGTCTTTTTTGTCTCTTTTTACAGACTTTATTTTAAACTCTAGTTTGTCTAATATAAGTATCACTACTCTGGCTCTCTTTGACAACCATTTGTGTGATAAATGTTTCTCCATCCCCTCACTTTCAATCTGCAGGTGTGCTTAGATCAAAAATGAGTCTCTTATAGGCAGCATATAGATAGGTCTTGTTTTTTTGTTTTTGTTTGTTTGTTTGTTTGTTTTGTGGGGTTTTCTTTTTATCCATTTTGACACACTATGTCTTTTAATTGGAGTGTTAAGTCCATTACATTCAAAGTAATTATCAGATATGTATTTACTGCCATGTTATTACCTGTTTTGTCATTGTTTCTGGATCTTTTCTTGTCTTTGTCACTTTTGGTATCTCTTTTCCACTCAGAGTTCCCATTAATATTTCTTGCAGGCCTGGTTTAGTGGTCACAAACTCCTTTAGTTTTTGTCTGGGAAACTCTTTATCTCTCTTTCTGTTCTCAATGATAGTCTTGCTGGATAGAGTATTCTTGGCTGAAGATTTTTCCCATTCAGCACTTTCAATATATCACGCTACTCACGTCAAACTTGTCAAGGTTTGTTAAGAAATCTCTAGCTAGTCTTATGGGTTCTCCCCTATAAGTTAAGTTTCTTTTGTCCTTCTGCTTTTAAGATTTTTTTAAAACTTTTTTTCATTATCACTGTAGTGATATATATATATATATATATGTATATATATATATATATGTATATATATGTATATGTATATATATGTATATTACAATATGTCTTGGTGTTGGTCGGCTTTTGTTGATTTTGATGGGAGTTCTCTGTGCCTCCTGATCTGGATGTCTATTTCCTTCCCCAGGTTAGGGGACTTCCCATTTGCATCAATGGACAGATCATCTAAACAGAAAATGAACAAAGAAACAATGGCTTCCAATGACACACTAAAGCAGATTGTCTTAACAGGCATTTTCAGAACATTCCATCCTAAAACACCAAAAAACACATTCTTTTCAAGTGCACATGGAACATTCTCCAGAATAGATCACGTATTAGGTCACAAAAGAGGCTGCAACAAATACAAAAAGATTAAAATCATACCATGCATCTTTTCTGACTACCACACTATGAAACAAGAAGTCAACCACAAAAGAATTTAGAAAGACTACAAACACTAGAAGGTAAACAGCATACTACTAAACAATGAATAGGTCAAGCATGAAATCAAGGAAATCAAAAATTACATGGACACATATATCAATTGCTGGATCATAGGGTAGTTCTATTTTTAACTTTTTGAGGCACTTCCATAATATTTTCCAGAGTGGCTGCACCCTTTTGCATTCCCACCGTCAGCACAAGAGAGTTCCCCTTTTTCCACATCCTCACCGATACCTGTTGTTCCTTCTGTTGCTAATTTCAGCCATTCTGAGAAGTGTGTGATATCTCATTGTAGTTTTGATTTGTATTTCCTAGATGATGAGTGATATTGAGCATCTTTTCACTTGTCTGTTGGCCATCTGTATGTTTTCTTTGGAAAAAGATCTATTCATGTCTTCTGCCTATTTTAATTGGATTTTTCATTTTTAGGTGTTGAGTTTTATAAGACCTTTCTTTATTTTGGATACTAACACTTTATCAAATTATGGAAACAGCCCAAGTGTCCACTGACTGATGAATGGATAAAGAAGATGTGGTGTGTGTGTGTATACACACACACACACACACAATGGAATATTACTCAGCCATAAAAAATAATGAAATCTTGCCTTTTGCAATGAAGTGGATGGAGCTAGAGAGTATTATGCTAAGTGAAATAAGGCAGTCAGAGAAAGACAAATACTATATGACTTCATGCATATGTGGAATTTAAGAAACAAAACAAATGTGCAAAGGGAAAACAGAAGAGAGAGAGGCAGACCAAGAAATAGATTCTTAACTGTAGAGAACAAACTGATGGTTACCATGGTGGTGGTAGGTGGGGGTATGTGTTAAACAGGTGACAGGGATTAAGGAGTGATCTTGTGATAAGCACCTGCTGTATTGAAGTGTTCAATCTCTATATAGTACACCTGAAACTAATATTACACTGCATGCTAACTGGAATTTAAATCAAAAACGTATAAAAAAGTACGGTAGAATTGTCCATGAAAAAAAAAATTGTGGTACATCCACACAATGGAACACTACTCAGAAATTAAAAGAAATGAACTATAGATTCAAACAACCATATAAATTTATCTCAAAATAATTTTGTTGATTGAAAGGAACCAGACAAAAATATTACAAATTATAATGATGCCATTGATAGAAATTTTTATAAAATGCAAACAAATTTATGAGGAAAGTACCTTAGTAGTTATATAAGGATAGGTGTAAAGTGAGGAGTTGGGATGGAGGGAAGGGTGAGACGGATGCATTACAAAGGACGAAACCTTTGGGATGGTGAATATTATATTACAAGAAAGCTCAAAAAGAGAGAGAGAGAGAGAGAGAGAGAGAGAGAGGGAAACACTGTGTAGTAATTGGTTGCTTGGTTCTGAGCTTTAGATTCCCTTTTTCAATAAAATCCAAGTGTAAGGGCCATGTGCCTCTGGCAGAGTGGGCTTGGGGTGCAAATAGTCAAATTAGTTTACTGACATGGGCACATCTGTCAGACTGCTTTCTTGGTGCTACTTTATGTTCACTCAGGTATTCTTAGAACCCTTCTCCTTTGTATACACTCCAGATGCTCTGGGTACCAATTCTGCCCAGAGCGGGGAGACAGAAGGTGTGGAGGGGAGAATATTGTAAGAAAATTGGACCCTGTCAACAATTGATTGGATATCTGAAAACAAATCAAGTCACCTCACCAATATTCATTTAGCTATCTTTAAAATGAAGCTAATCATAACTATTTACCTAATAGATTAGCTGACCAGCCATTAACTGGGTTGTCTCTACATGAGTTTCACCTTAATGCTAATCAAGAAATTAGAGTGAGGAAATTGAGCCCTCCAGACATACCTTACTATAATAGAACAATGATCCTTTGTAGCCTCTTTCAGGGCATTTCAATGAAATTAGTGAGATAAATGATGGGGGGAGATTTGGACAAAGGTTTGTGTACAGAAGAGGTGTCAGAAAATGCAAATTTCTCCCTGATCCAACCTTCCTCTTTCCATGTTCTACTGAAGATACCCTGATACTAGATTCTCCTTAGATTCAACCTGCAAAATTTTCCAGTCCATTACTAAGTTGCTCTGACTGCATGATTGGCAAGGTACAGTCTGGTTGATATCTTCTTGAAGGGAACTTATTTGACCAATCTCCTCCCTTGGATGTCAAAAAACACTCTTCTCTCCTTTTTTTTCCTTTTCTAATCTTTTTATTCATCTCTGGCCTCTGCTGTATCAGAGAAAGTTACCCCTCATCACCCTGTCAAATCTGGGCTTCCCAATGAATACCTCATCCTGTCACCCACTGCCCCCTTGCTGAAGCATCACTGAGACCAGCTTCAGAAATACTCATCTCTGGGTAATGTTACAGGTGAAAAGTTAGAGCCAGAAAGCAGAAAGGAGAAAAGTGTGACATCTATTATGGCTTGGAGTTTGGTAATCATTGTATCTTCCCAGAAAGCAGGGTTAGTGTGGAACCAGGTGTTGTAGGGCTTGTATCATTAAGGAAGATGTAAGGACATAAAGGATGAAGGTATCACTGATGGGGTGCTATATTTCCAGAAAATACAGATTCTTCTTCAAGAAAGTATTTGTGAGTGGGAGAATAAGAAGGATTGCCATCAGGAAAGTCATAAATTGTTACGATGACAAAAGCAAGACCTGGAAAGATTCTAAATATATGGCAGTGAAACTTCTAAACATAAGGAACTGAAGATAATTTCATTTGCCAGAATTTCTATGCATACATTTGAAATGTATTCAGTAGGGCATTTGGGGTAACAAGAAATGTTCAATAACCTAGCTGCTATGGAGAAGCTGTTCCCATATCTGAGGGATTTTTTTTTTTTTGGTTAAGAATTCAGATATTTTTGAAGACAACACCTACAAATTATTCAAAAATAATTATTCAGTATTTACCATGCACTAAACATTGTATTAGATGCTATGTATACAGCAGTGAATGGGACAGATAAAGTCCCTGCTCATGTGGAGCTTACAGTCTAATAAAAGAAATTGAATATTGAACAAATAGATAAATAAGCAAAATAATAAAGGTACAGGTCACAAGTGCTATGAAGAGAATAAACAAAGATGTGAGAGATAGTAATAATGGGGATTTGAGACTGGCCCTCTAGATAGGTTGCCCAGGGAAGTCTTACTCTGAGAAGGTAGTTATAAGCTGAGAAGTATAGGATAAAAAGAAGCCAGCAATGTTTAACTGTGGAGGAAAAGGATTCCAAGCACAGAAGACGTCAAGGGCAAATGTTTGATGGAGAAAATAGTCTAAAATATCAGGAAACCAGTTTGACTGGAGCATAGTCGATGAGGGAAAAGTGGGATAAGAAGAGGTTTGAGAAGTAGACCAAAGTCAAGGTTATAGAGGTCTCTATATGCCTTGGTAGGAATCTGGAGTTTATTTTTAACACAATAAGATACTTTTGAAATGTGTAAAGTGAGAGAGTGACATTTACATTACAGCTATTCTGTTGAGAATAGATGTGGCTGGGGCAGTGGGAAAGAATAAAATGAGGAAGAAAGCCATTCCAGTATTCCAGATGAGAGATGATGATGATGAATATAAAGAGAAATGGACTCATTAGAACTCTGTATTTGGAGGTAGAATTGGCAGGATTTACTAATGGGCCAGATGTGAGAGATAAAAAAAAAAGAGAGAGTAAGGATGGCTTTTAATATTTTGTCTTGAGCAAATGGGTGGACACTGGCGCATAGGTAAAAACTGAATATGTGAAATCTTTGGTAAGTTTGGAAGAACTAGGGTCCAAAATACAAGCTGAAAAACTAGTCTTTGATAATAGAGGAAAAACTTCCTCCATTGTAGCAGAAGGAGTAGTGGAAAAAATAGGTCCAGTTGCAAGTAGATTTATAGATTTTGTCAAGCAAAAAAAGAGAGTTCCTATCACATTGCATCTATCTTCCCAGGCCACTTGCTCTATATCTCAGAGGTCAGAGGTTTTACAAAATTTACAGATACTCCTGGAGTAGATGAGTGGTGGCAGCAGGAAATTAATAACAGCCAAGAAGAACCTGAGAGTCTTCAGTTTTGCAAGCAAGGCCTTGGGTTTCTATCTGCCTAACCCTACTTATAGGACAGCTTCCTTATTTCCAGGATACCTGCTTCAACTTGAGGGTCCTAGGACCTGGGTCTAGACAGTGAGGGCACAGAAAATGTCAGGCTTCATAAGGGCTTCAAATGTGCTTTGCTGACTTCATTTTTGTTGATCTCTGGCTTTTGGACCCATTGCCCTGTGGGAGAACACAAACAGAGACTTTGGAAATCGCTTTAGAGCTGGCCTTTGGTACCTTCAGTGCTGAACAGTAACCAAAAATTTCTTTGATTTTGTCAAAGAATTATTTCAGCAAGAACAAAGTCTCCTTCCTACCCAGGCTCAGGGGAAAATAAAATCCAAGCCTTGTCCCCAGGCACACATACAGATTTGCATGTTTCCAATACACACACAGACATGCACACATACACTTAGCTCCAGTTTTCTAACACACCCAGATGCACACTCACCCCCCACCAAGATCTGCATACCTATAAAATGCATGCATTCTCACATCCACACAAACACATAGCAACATACACACATATTCATGCCTGTGCATACTCACCTACTCACACTACCCATATTGGAAAGATGACTCTACTGTGCTTGACACTGAACTGGAAATTGTACAGAAAGATGAGTAAGACACATTTTAACCTTTGAGATGTTCATATTCTGGTGAAGTATGGAGAATAATGAGTATAAAAGTTAAAAAATAAATACACAAATAAATGTAAAATAAAGGAAATATCAAACATGCTCTAAGAGTTTGCTGGAGAGGAGGTGGGCAGGTGGGATGGGTTAAATAGGGAATAGGTTTTAAGGAGGGCACTTGTGATGAGCACTGGGTGTTGTATGTAAATGATGAATCACTGAAGTTTATACCTGAAATTAATATTACACTGTATGTTAACTAACTAGAATTTAAATAAAAATTTGGAGAAAGAATAGAATATAAGCATGCCATAAGAAATGCATGAACACATTTCCCACAGGACTTCAATGGAGTCAAAGACAGCTCTTACCACTGGACACTGAAGAGATTTTGGTGGAGATTTCACTGGACGATTGCTTTAAAGAAAAGATAGGATTTCAGTAGTTTTTCTCATTTTAATCACTTAAATGGATGTTTGAACTGAATGACATTCCTTATAAAACCAAACACATGGCAGGTAAACTGTTTTTTAATCCCAGTTGTGTTGTTTTTAGTTAAGCATCTTTGGTAAGCAAAACGCTCTTTCCTGAGACCCAGTTTGATATCTCTATGTCAGAAGTTTGCAATGAAGCTTATTTGAGAGAACGAATATTCATTTGAGGTGACGGATGTTGTATTAGTCCAGGTAGATCAATTACTCTAATAAGAAACTACAAAAACCTTAAAACACATGTTGCTTAAAAAAACAATACTTTTTTTCCCACTCATTTTACAATCTAACACAGTTTAGTGGGGACTCTGTTCTACATCATCATTAAGGGGTCCAGTATCATTCCATCTTGTAGCTCTACACTCTTCTTGGTACTTGGAGTACTCTTCATTCAGATGTTAGATAGGAAAAGTGAGAGAGGAGTTGCACAGGGAAGTTTTTAGGGTTAAACTTCAAAATGAGACACATCACTTCTCATATTATATTGACCAAAATCAGTCATATGGCTACACCTAAGGGCAAGGGAATTTGGGAAATTTATGATGTCCAGGAAAAAAAGATAAAAACATAGATAATCATGAGTACCAATAGTACCAATAATCTCTGACATTGATGTAAAAGTTCTTGGTTAATTGTGAGAACCTATGCATATTAGGAGGCTTATATCATCATTTTTAAACTTGTAGCCTTCTCTGAGCCCCTATCTCAATCTTCGCTGGGCTCGAGACAGGAAAAACTGAGCTCAGTTAAGTAAAATTAAAGCTGAGGCTTCTTTAGACCAGTGTTTCCCCACTTTTCTGATAATGAGAATCATCTGGTGAACATGTCAAAATTTATATTCCTAAATCCCAACCCAGAACTGCTAAATCAAAATTTTTGGAGAAGAGGTATGGTAATCTGTATATCGTTAGATATAGTTCCACTATTGTTAGATAGTGTTCCAAGTAATTTTTATCACAAGGGAAGTTTGAAAAACACTTTTCTAGAGTAAGTCAGTCTCTGTGACCTATCACTTGTGTTTCTATGCATTTATTCATTAACTTATTCATTCATCTACTGCCCAAATGCCTATTTTGTACCTGCCACTATGCTAGGCTGAGGGAGTCAATACAAAAGTCAGGAAACAGGAGCAAGGGAGTAGAAAGCAATTTCTAAGTAAGTTTAAAATTAAGAGAACATGCACATCATTGGTATTTCTACTTCATACACCCCATTTTGTTAGGAAATTTTATTGTGATAGACACCCTGTCATGGTTGCCTTCTTGACTGTCAGCTCCTCAAGGTAAGTGGTTACATCTTAATTCTTCCCAGCCTATTACAGTCTAAAGAGAATTCCTGAGTTGGCTGTAGATAAGTTCTGTAGCCTTTGATATGTCACTTCACTTTTTCTAAACCTCATTCTGTTCCTCTGTTCCAAAAGGGATGTCGGAGGATTAAATGAGTGGAAAAACTATGAAAATAACTCCACAAACTGGCAGGCAGTTGTTCAAAATGAGAGGGTTTTTTTTTTTTTTGTATTTGTTTTTGTTGTTGTTGTTGTTGTTGTTGTTTGCCTAATTTTGCTTGTGCCTTGTAGGAATGTGCTGTCTCATGGCCCAATTTCCCCAGTTATAGCACAAAAGTTCTGAGGCTTTTGGGCACTGAGCCAAAAAAGATAGAATGCATGCCCCTTGTCATCCCTTTACCAGAGAGTCTTAGATTTATCATTTATTCCATTCCCCTAGGGTCCATTACTGCCAGTTCCCAAAGGATGTATTCGAACCTTTGAGCTTCATGATTTCTGACTCTTGAACCAAACACGACCTCTTTGAGTTTGGAAACCCATTTACTTTTGGCAAATTCACAACTTGTTGTTTCAAAGAAAAAGGGAGTAAAAGAATTCTAGCCCACACAATCTTAGGGAATTTTATAACCAAAGCTTATAAGACAGTTTTGGAGCTGAGTCCACTCTTACAACAGAGTCTTTGGATGATTTAAGTGTAAATGAATCAGGAGAGTCCAGATCAGATTTCCCTTGAAATATACAAAGTTTAGAAATGGAAGGCGTAGAGGCTCAGCCAAGAGCATTCTCTGGGCAAAGCCCCCAGGGTGGCTGGATCATACAGTATTTGAGATTTCCCATGAAGACAAGAAGTAAGTCCCAGAGAACTGTAACATTAAGCAGCAGAGGACTCTAGGCGCTTTCCTCAATCCTTGAGCTTGTGCCCTGGCCACCCAAGGGCCATGGAAGCTCCTGGGTAAGGGACAGCCAACTTCCAAGAATGCTTCTATAAATGAGCATCTCTGGATATAGAGAAAAGAGCAAAGTTGCCCTTCCAACTCAGAGCCCCTTAATATAATAATAGAGACAAACAGAATGCATACAATAATACACTGAAAAAGCAAGCCCCTGTGCAATGGAAGAGGTCTTAGTGCAAGCTAATGGCAGCAGCAAGGAAAATTAAATGGCTTAGATAAATGGTTAAGAGCATTGGAAGAGTTAAGAGACTTCCAGATCTTAGTTCTTCCACTCTTCTTTCACACTTCTCCAACACAATTTATGCCCAATCAATCAAAAAACCAAGTCTTGTGGGGGTATCTGGGTGGTGAAGTTGGTTAAGTGTCTGGCTCTTGGTTTCACTCAGGTTGTGATCTCAGGGTCCTGAGATCAAGCAACACCCCCCCACACACACAGCGGGAGTCTGCTTGGGATTCTCTCTCCCTCTCTTCCTTCCTCCTGCTCAAATAAATAAATAAATAAATAAATAAATAAATCTTTAAAAAACAAACAAGTCTTATGGAGTGTTATTCCTTCATAAATCCATCCCCTCATTGATATTCTACCACTGCCTGAGGTTAGGTATTATAATTTTTATCCCAGATCTCTTCAACAGCTTCCTATTTGGTCACCTGTCTTCAGTCTCTCCCCTACAGTCCATATTCCACACTGGAGTCAGAGTAGTCTAAGAGTAGTCTGATCATGTCATTCTTCTATTCAAGACCCATCCATCGATCCCCAATTCCTATAGGGTAAAATTATAAACAATTTTTATGTGGCATAAATATAGTGACCTTTGTGATCTGAACTCCACCTTACTCTTCCATTCTCATGCACTCCAACTCAAACTTTAATTAAACTGGACATGTTAGAATTTCCTCGGTTCTACACAGTGGCTAACTGAACATAGTTTTTAAAAAGTACAATTTAAGGACTGCTTTAAAAAAAAGAATTTCCTCAATTCTAATATCTATATTTCCAGATCTTCAGATGTATCTATCTATCTATCTATCTATCTATCTATCTATCTATCTATCCATCATCTATATGAAGTCCTTAATGTAACAGATTATAAAAAATAGAACAAAAATGTGTTTTTAAGATAATCAATAACTAACATTATGGAAGGATTATTCTGTGCTAGGTATCATTCTAAATATTTCACATATATTAACCCATCTACTTTCCCAGTAATCCCATAGTGGGAAAGTATTAATTATCATTATTATTATTACTACTATTGTTATTATTCCTATTTCATATAGGATGAGATTGAAGCACAGGGACTGTAAGTGGATTCCCTTCAGGTTCACAGCTAGGAAGTGACAAAAGAAGAATATAAGCACAGCTACGTCCTAGAGCTGCAGTTTCAGGCCATACACAATATGACTGCCTTTTCTAACATGTTTTTTTTAAAGTTTTTATTTAAATACTAGTTAGTTAACATACAGAGCAATATTAGTTTCAGGTCTAGAATTTAGTGATTCATCACTTACATATAGCACCCAGTGCCCATCACAAGTGCCCTCCTTAATATCCATCACCTATTTAACCCATCACCCCACCCACCTCCCCTACAGTAACCTTCAATGTGTTTTCTATAGTTAGGAGTCTCCTTCTTGGTTTGCCTCTCTTTTATTTTTTTCCTCCCTATGTTTATTAGTTTTGTTTCTTTTTTTTTTTAAGATTTTATTTATTTATTTATTTGACAGAGATAGAGACAGCCAGCGAGAGAGGGAACACAAGCAGGGGGAGTGGGAGAGGAAGAAGCAGGCTCATAGCGGAAGAGCCCGATGTGGGGCTCGATCCCATAACGCCGGGATCACGCCCTGAGCTGAAGGCAGACACTTAACCGCTGTGCCACCCAGGCACCCCATTAGTTTTGTTTCTTAAATTCCACACATAAATGAAATCATATGGCATTTCTTTCTCTAACTTTTTTCACTTAGCATAATACTGTTTAGCTCCATCCATATCCTTGCAAATGGCAAGAGTAAAATTTTTAAGGCTGAGTAATATATATATATATATATATATATATATATATATATATATATATATATAACCCTCCTCTCTTTTTGTTATTTATTTATTTATTTATTTATTTATTTATTTATTTATTTATTTATTTATCTGAGAGAGAGAGTGCACAGGGGAGAGGGGCAGAGGGAGAGAGAGAAAAATAACCTCAAGCAGACTCCTCACTGACCATGGAGCCTGACACAGGGTTTGATTTCATGATGCTGACATCATGACCTGAAATGAAATCAGGAGTCAGATGCTTAAAAGACTGAGCCACCCAGGCACTCCATACAAATTACTTAACCGCTCTGAGCTTTAGCTTACTAAATTGTGAAAGGGAGCTAATAACATATTGCCTCAAATGTTAGAATAATTTATTTATTTATTTATTTATTTATTACCTTTTTTTTCTCTTTGTTTTTTAATGATTTTTTATTATATTATGTTAGTCACCATACAGTACATCCCCAGTTTCCGATGTAAGGCTCGATGATTCATTAGTTGCATTAAACACCCAGTGCACCATGCAATACGTGCCCTCCTTACTACCCATCACCGGTCTATCCCATTCCCCCACCCCCCTCCCCTCTGAGGCCCTCAGTTTGTTTCTAATAGTCCATAGTCTCTCATGTTTCATTCCCCCTTCTGATTACCCCCCCTTTCTTTATCCCTTTCTTCTCCTACCGATCTTCCTAGTTCTTATGTTCCATAGATGAGAGAAATCATATGATAGTTGTCTTTCTCTGCTTGACTTATTTCACTTAGCATTATCTCCTCCAGTGCCGTCCATGTTGCAGCAAATGTTGAGAACTCGTTCTTTCTGATAGCTGAGTAATATTCCATTGTATATATGGACCACAACTTCTTAATCCAGTCATCTGTTGAAGGGCATCTCGGCTCCTTCCACGATTTAGCTATTGTGGACATTGCTGCTATGAACATTGGGGTGCATATGGCCCTTATCTTCACTACGTCTGTATCTTTGGGGTAAACACCCAGTAGTGCAATGGCTGGGTCATAGGGTAGCTCAATTTTTAACTTTTTAAGGGACCACCACACTGTTTTCCAGAGTGGCTGTACCAACTTGCATTCCCACCAACAATGTAGGAGGGATCCCCTTTCTCCACATCCTCTCCAACAATTGTTGTTTCTTGCCTTGTCTATTTTTGCCATTCTAACTGGCGTAAGGTGGTATCTCAGTGTGGTTTTGATTTGAATTTCCTTGATGGCTAATGCTTTTGAACATTTTTTCATGTGTCTGTTAGCCATTTGTATGTCTTCATTGGAAAAGTGTCTGTTCATATCTTCTGCCCATTTTTTAATGTGTTTATTTGTTTCTCATGTATTGAGTTTGAGAAGTTCTTTGTAGATCTTGGATACCAGTCCTTTATCTGTAGTGTCATTTGCAAATATATTCTCCCATTCCGTGGGCTGCCTCTTAGTTTTTCTGACTGTTTCCTTGGCTGTGCAGAAACTTTTAATCTTGATGAAGTCCCATAAATTCATTTTATCTTTTGTTTCTCTTGCCTTTGGGGATGTATCATGAAAAAGTTTGCTTTGGCTGATGTCGTAGAGGTTGCTTCCTATGTTCTCCTCTAGAATTTTGATGGATTCCTGTCTCACATCGAGGTCTTTCATCCATTTGGAGTTTATCTTTGTGTATGGCATGAGAGAGTGGTCAAGTTTCATTCTTATGCATGTAGCTGTCCAATTTCCCCAGCACCATTTATTGAAGAGACTGTCTTTCTTCCACCGGATGTTTTTTCCTGCTTTGCCAAAGATTAGTTGCTCAAAGAGCTGAGGGTCCATTTCTGGGTTCTCTATTCTGTTCCATTGGTCTATGTGTCTGTTTTTGTGCCAGTACCATGCTGTCCTTGTGATCACAGCTTTGTAGTATAGCTTTGAAATCCGGCAACGTGATGCCCCCAGCATTGTTTTTCCTTTTCAACAAATCCTTGGCGATTTGGGGCTTTTTCTGGTTCCACACAAATTTAAGGGCTGTTTGCTCCAGTTCTTTGAAAAATGTCATTGGTATTTTGATTGGGATGGCATTGAAGGTGTAGATTGCTCTGGGTAGCATAGACATTTTAACTATGCTTATTTTTCCGATCCATGAGCATGGGATTTTTTTCCATCTTTTTGTGTCTTCTTCACTGTCTTTCAAGAATGATCTGTAGTTTCTAGAATATAGATCTTTTATGTCTCTGGTTAAGTTAATTCTGAGATAACGTATGATTTTTGGTGCTATTGTAAATGGAATGGATATTATATATCTTTATCCATTCATCAGTCAATGGACATTTGGGCTCTTTTCATAATTTAGCTATTATAGATACTTCTACTACAAACATCAGGGTGCACGTTTCCCTTTGAATTAGTATTTTTGCATCCTTCGGGTAAACGCCTAGTACTGCAATTGCTGGATCACACATATTCCACATGTAAGTGAAAACTTGCAGTATTTGCCTTTCTGTGCCTGCTTTATTTCACTTAGCATAACATACTTCAGGTTTATCCATGATGTCATAACTGTTAGGATTTCTTTTTTTAAGGCTCACTAGTATTTCATTGTGTGTGTGTGTGTGTGTGTGTGTGTGTGTGTGTGCATCATACTTTCTTTATTCATCCATCAATGAACACTTATATTAATTTCATATATTGGCTCTTGTAAATAATGCTGTGGTGAATGTGGGGGTGCAGATAGATGTCTTTTCAGCATATTGATTTCACATCCTTTGGATATATACCTCAAACTCAGATTGCTGGATAATATGGTATTTTTATTTTTAATTTATTGAGGAACCTCAATATTGATTTTCATAGTGGCTGAGCCAATTTACAATCCCATTAACAGTGTACAGGGGTTCTTTTTCTCCATGTCGTTGCCAACACTTATTTCTTCTCTTTTTGGTAATAGTCTTTCTAGCAGGGGTAAGGTGATATCTCTGATGATTAGTGATGTCATGTATCTCTTCGTGCACCTGCTGTCCTTTTATATGTCTTCATGGAGAAGTGTCTATTCAGATCCTTCACTCAATTTGTAATTGTTTTTTTTAATTTTCTTGAAATAAACACACATACAGAAGAAAACCCACTCAATATTGCACCATCCAGGAACAAGCACTACTAATATTCTGGTATATTTTTTCATCCAGCCTTTCAGGTTCTTTTTTTTTTTTAATATTTAATTGAGAAAAAATACCTTTAAAGGAAAGTGAAATTTTCCACTAACTGTTTGATGAATGAAGTATTTAAGGAGGTGAGTTAAATTACTCTAATGGGTGACCCATTTTAAAAAGAAAACTTAACTATTGAGACTACATCAAAATAAAAGGCTTTATTTTTTTTATTAATTTATTTATTTGACAGAGATAGAGACAGCCAGTGAGAGAGGGAACACAAGCAGGGCGAGTGGGAGAGGAAGAAGCAGGCTCATAGTGGAGGAGCCTGATGTGGGGCTCGATCCCATAACACCGGGATCACGCCCTGAGCCGAAGGCAGAAGCTTAACCGCTGTGCTACCCAGGCGCCCCAAAATAAAAGGCTTTAATGTGGTGTATCACATAGATTGATTTAAATAAACTGAACTACACTTGCATCCCAGGAATAAACCCCACTAGTTCGTGATGAATGATTCTTTTAATGTGCCATTGGATTTTATTTGTTAGCATCATACTGAGAGTTTTTGCATCCCTGTTGATCAGGGATATTGTCTTATAGTGGGGGAGGATCTTTATCTGGTTTGGGTATCAAGGTCATGCAGGGCTGATAGAATAAAATTGAAAAATTTCCTTCTTATTCTAATTTTTGGAATAATGTGAGAATAGGTATTAACTCCTCTTTAAATGTTTGGTAGAATTCACCTCTGAAGCTGTATGGACCAGGATATATTTTTGTTTGAATATTTTTTTTTACTACATTAAGAAAAGAAAGGATAAGAACCATGCAGTCCTTTCATTCAATACAGAAAAGGCATTTGACAAAGTACAACACCCATTCATAGTAATAACCCTCAACATGGGGTGCCTGGGTGGCTCAGTCATTGAGTGTCTACCTTCAGCTCAGGGCGTGGTCCTGGGGTCCTGGGATCGAGCCCCACATTGGGATCCTCTGCTGGAAGCCTGCTTCTTCCTCTCCCACTCTCTCTGCTTGTGTTCCCTCTCTCGCTGGCTGTCTCTCCCCCTCTCTGTCAAATAAATGAATAAAATCTTTGAAAAAAATAATAAACCTCAACAAAGTAGGATTAGAGGGAACATACCTCAACAAAATAAAGGCCATATATGAAAAACCCACAGCTAATATCATCCTTAGTGGGGAAAATCTAAGAGCTTATCTCCTGTTGTCAAGAACAAGACAGGGTTGTACACTCTCACCACTGTTGTGTAACATACTACTGGAAGTCCTAGCATCAGCAATCAGACAAAAAAGAGTAATAAAAATTCATCCAAATCAGTAACAAAGAGGTAAACCTTTCACTATTTACAGATTACAAGATACTCTATATAGAAAACACGAAAGACACTACCAAAAAATTGTTAGAACTGATACAAGAATTCAGTAAATGTGCCTAATACAAAATCTGTGTGGAAATCTGTTGCATTTCTATACAACAATAATGAAGCAGTGGAGAGAGAAGTTAAAGAATCACTCCCTTTTACAGTTGTAACAAAAACAATAAGATATCTAAGAGTAAACCTAACCAAAGAGGTGAAAGATCTAAACTCTGAAAACTATAAAACACTGATGAAAGTAATTGAAGATGACACAAAGAAATGGAAAGACATTTCATGCTCATGGATCAGAAGGACAAATATCATTAAAATGTCTATATTACCCAAAGCAATCTATATATTTAATGCAATCCCTACAAAAATATCAACAGCATTTTTCACAGAGCTAAAACAAATGACCCTAAAATTTGTATGGAATTACAAAAGACTCTGAATAGCCAAAGCAATTTTGAAAAAGAAAAGCAAACCTGGAGGCATCATAGTTCTTGACTTCAAGTTATATTACAAAGCTGTAATGATCAAGAGAGTATGGTACTAAAAACAGACACATTGATCAATAGAAGAGAATAGAAAACCCAGAAATGAACTCATAACTCCATGGTCAACTAATCTTTGACAGAGCAGGAAAGAATATCCAGTGGAAAAAAGTCTCTTCAACAAAGGCATTGGGAAAACTGGACAGCAACACACAAAAGAATGAAACTGGACCACTTTCTTACACCATACACAAAAATAAATTCAAAATGGATTAAAGACCAAAATATGAGACCCAAAACCATAAAAATTCTTTAGGAGAACACAGTCAGTATCCTCTTTGACATTGACTGTAGCAACTTCTTACTAGATATATCTCTTGAGGCAGGGAAACAAAAGCAAAATTAAACTATTGGGACTTCATCAAGATAAAAATCTGCACAGCGAAGGGAACATTCTACAAAACTAAAAGGCAACCTTCAGAATGGGAGAAGATATTTGTAAATGACATATCTGTTAAAGGTAGTATCCAAAATCTATAAAGAACTTATCAAACTCAACACCCAAGTAAACAAATATCCAGTTATGAACCATGAGAGACTGTGGACTCTGGGAAACAAACTGCGGGCTTCAGAGGGGAGGGGGGTGAGGGAATGGGATAGGTCGGTGATGGGTATTAAGGAGGGCACATATTGCATGGTGCACTAGGTATTATACACAAATAATGAATCATGGAACATTACATCAAAAACTAAGGATATACTGTATGGTGACTAACATAACAAAATAAAAATTATTTTAAAAATTTCAAAAAAAAATAAAAAATAAAATAAACCACTAAAAAATGTGCAGAAGGCATGAATAGACATTTTTCCAAAGAAGACATCCAGTTGGCTAACAGACACATGAAAAGATTCTCAACATCACTCATCATCGCTGAAATACAAATCAAAACTACAATGAGATATCACCTCACACCTGTAAGAATGGCTAAAATTAACAACACAGGAAACAACAGACGTTGGTGTGGATGCAAAGAAAGGGGAACCCTCTTACACTGTTGGTGAAAATGAAAAGTGGTGCAGCCACTCCTGAAAACAGTATGGCGGTTCCTCAAAATTTAAAAATAAAACTACCCTATGATACAGCAATTGCACTACTAGATATTTACCCAAACGATGCAAAAATATTCAAAGGGAAACATGCACCCTGATGTTTTTAGCAGCAGTATCTATGATAACCAAATTATGTAGAGTCCAAATGTCCATGTCCATCGACTGATGAATAGATAAAGAAGAGGTGGAGATATAGCTATAGATACAGATATAGATATATATAGCTCAGTTATAAGAGTGAAATTTTGTCATCTGCAATGAGATAGATGGAGCTGAGAGTATTATGCTAAGGAAAATAAGTCAGAGAAAGACAAATACCATATGATTTCACTCATAAGTGGAATTTTTGAGAAACAGGACAGATGAACATAGGAGGAAAAAATAATAAGGCAAACCAGGAAGCAGACTCTTAACTACAGAGAACAAACTGAGGGTTGCTGGAGGGGAGGGGGGCAGGTGGGAAGGGTTAAATAGGTGATGGGTGTTAAGGAGGCACTTGTTTGATGAGCATTGGGTGTTGTAAGTGATGACTCACTACATTCTAAACCTGAAACTAATATTACACTGTATGTTAACTAACTGGAATTTATTTTTTAAAGATTTCACTTATTTATTTGAGAAAGAGTGAGAGAGAGCAGAGGGAGAAGCATAGGGGGAGGGAGAAGGAGGGAGAAAGAATGTCAAGTGGACTCTGTGCTGAGCATGAGTCCATCACAGGGCTTGATCTCATGACCCTGAGATCATGACCTGAGCTGAAACCAAGAGTCAGACACTTAGCCAAGTTAGCCACCCAGGTGCCCCCAAGTGGAATTTAAATGAAAACCTGAAACTAAAAACAAACAAACAAACAAAGCCAATAATAATAAAAATAAATAAGTAAATAAAAATAAGAAAGTTGAACTGATAGAAACAGTAGAATGTGGTTTCTGGAAGCTGGGGGAAAGTATGGGGAAATGTTGGTCAAAGTGTACAAAGTTTCAGTTATGCAGGATGAATAAGTTCTGGAGATTTCATGCATAGCATGTTGACTATAGTTAATAATACAGCATTACGTATTTGAAATTTTGGCAATTAGCTTGATTATGGTAATCATTTCATTATGTATACATGTATCAGAATATTGTGTTGTACACTGTAAATATACACAATTTGCACTTGGCAATTACATCTCAGTAAAGCTGAAGAAATATTTTTAAAAATGAAAAAATTTAAAAATTGACACAAACTTTAGAGTCAGACAGAAAGCAGCTCAAATCCCTGATCCACCATTTATTAGCTGTGTGAGCTTGAGTAAGTCACTTTGAATTTCAGTTGTCTCACCTAAACTTGGAGAACTTAAAAGTTTTTACCTCACAGGGATGTTATGAGTTAAATTAGATAATATATGCAATGTGCTTAGCATGGTGCCTGGCACACTGTGCCAGTATTCATTAAATGTTTGTTATAAATGTTTAGTATTCTGTGCTTTATAAAATTTCCACAATGAAAATGCATTTCATTGAACATTACATCAAAAACTAATGATGTATTATATTTTGGCTAATTGAATTTAAATAAAAAAGAAAATACATTTCTTTAATAATCATGAAATGTTTAAATTCATAATGATAATTCTTAAAATATGCTAATATATTATAACCCTGAAGAAGAGTACAAATGTCAATATACACTGTGACAAATGTGTCTAGGTGTTTATTAGCATGGAAACCTACTGTAGTAGCCTTAAAATGTTCCTCATCATGATCCCCACTGCCCCACCCTGACCTCACAAACATTGGCCTTCCTCAAAAAGCTTGTTTAAAGTGTGGTACTTTTTGAATTCCTCTGAGAAGCCAGGATTACAGCTGGCTGCAAGCTGAAGTATTCCATGCTTTTCATGCTTCTGAGACCAGACTTCCCAGTGTGTGTCATAACACTGACATCATTTATGAAAAGTGCAAAAGTGACATAATAGTATATGGATATATACACAGTGAGACCAACTCATTCTGAAAATACCTGTTGGGGGAATCAGGTACATGGCCCAGTGCTGCCATAATTCAAAGGGCTTACACAGTCATTGGTGGGCTCTTTTCTGGCCCTGTCTCTGACCTAGGCCAAGTCCTAATAATTACTTGACTGGACCACCACATCAGCCTTCTAAAAGGTTTTTCTTCCCCCTATTCTTCCCTTCCAGACCATTCTTTACATTTATGAGAGTAGTCTATCCAGGAAATATGAATTTGACCATTTCACTAACCTGTCTAAGGTCTTCTCATTTCCTAAACATTCTCACCTATGGTGTGGTTATCAGTTGTGAGATATGCTACAATGAATAAATGAGATAATGAATTAATAACATAATGTGTTCTCCTTCCATTTTATGGATGAGGGTATTGAAGCCTAGAGAAGGTAGTAATTTGGTAGCAGTCACTGAACAAGTCAGTGACAAATATAATACTAGAACCAAGGATTCCTGATTCCCAGGCCAGAGTTATACCTATCTAGTGTATCCCTGGCCATAGGCTGACCCTTGAAACAAATATCTAGTAAGCCCAGATGCCTACAAAGGCCATAACCCTGGGCATTTGGTGGATCTAGAGAAAGAATTAGGCCATTTCCCTTGCCTCATCATCTTGTTTCCAGTGTCCCAGATTTTGTCATTCTTTCAATATGAAAACAACAATAAAATTATAACAGCTTGAGTGTTTCTTCTGTGCCAAATACTTTGCTAAGTCTTTTATGTGCACTATCTTATTTAATTCTCTCAACAACTATAAAAAGCAAATGCCATTGCCATCCCGACTTTACACATGAGGAAGTTCATCAAGAAATAATTCGATGGCTGAGTAATATTCCATTGTATATATGGACCACATCTTCTTAATCCAGTCGTCTGTTGAAGGGCATCTCGGCTGTACTGTATGGTGACTAACATAATAAAAAATATTATTTAAAAAAATAAAAATAAAAAAATAAAAACACTAGTATAAAAAGAAAATTAAAAAAAAAGAAGTAATTTGACTTGCTAAAATTGAGACACAAAAAAGTCATGGAATTGAGATTTGAACTTAGGACTGTCTCACTCCAGAACCTGTGATAGAATCCTCCAAAGATGGGGCGCCTGAGTGGTTCAGTCGTTAAGCGTCTGACTTCAGCTCAGGGTGTGATCCAGGGTCCTGGGATCGAGCCCCGCATCAGACTCCCTGCTCCACTGGGAACCTGCTTCTTCCTCTCCCACTCCCCCTGCTTGTGCTCTCTCTTTCGCTGGCTGTCTCTCTCTCTGTCAAATAAATAAATAAAATCTAAAAAAAAAGAAAAAAAAGAATCCTCCAGAGAAAGTCTGTCAGCCCTGCCTCCTTTCCTTATATCTGCATTATTTCCACATGCTCATCAACCTTAGTTTCCCAGCAGATTTCAAGGAGCCAGTAACTTGGAAAAGGAACAAATAGCAAAATTAATTGAATTAATTTATTGCAGGCAAAATGTGCTAAAGAAGACTGGGGAGTTTAAATTTAAATTTTATTTTCCTATTAAACAAAACTAACACAAAGTACACTTTCACAAAGATCATCTGCAAAGTGAAATGTTTCCAAGTGTAAAGTGTTCTGTAACTGTTAAAAAACTGCTAGCATAGAAACCAGCTAAGTGATTTTTTTTAAAGATTTTATTTATTTATTTGAGAGAGAGAGTAAGAGAGAGAGCACAAGACAGGGAGAGAGGCAGTGGGAGAAGCAGACTTCTCGCTGAGTGAGGAGCCTGATACAGAACTTGATCCCAGGACCCTGAGATCATGACCTGAGCTAAAGACAGATGCTTAACCAACTGGGCCACCCAGGTGCCCCCAGCTAAGTGATTTTTACCCTTACTCCTCAACTCCTTTCATTAATCAGAGTTACATAGGTAAATGAAGTTAGAGGAGGAAAATGGCCGAAAATGGTTAAAGAAAACGAGACATTAGTGTCTAAAGACAGGCAGTGTGGCACAGTAGAGAGACACAAGAATCTAGAGACCTGGGTCACAGGCTTGACTCTGGCACTGATTCACTATGACATCTCAGGTTAGTTCCTTTCTTTCCCTGGGCCACATTTTCATGCTTCCAAAATTGTAGACTTCTCAATCCCATAATTCTCTCATATGGCCCTTTGAACTCTCTCTTATTCCATGAGAGGTAGCTAAAAGGTGTGGAAAATACTTCTAGCCCCAGAGGCAGGATACCTGGATTCTATACCCAGAACTAATAATTACTTTCTGTGTGACTTTGGATAAGTAGCTTTCCTTCTCTGCACATCTTTATCTTCATTAGTTGGATTAGATCATCTATCGATACTCTTCCAAATCTATCATTCTAAAGTTCCTACAAAAAAGCTGATGTATTTGTATTAGTTTCCTATTATTGCTGCAACAAGTTACCATAAACTTAGTGGTTTAAAGGAATCAAAAAATATTACCTTATATTTCTAGGTGTCAGAAGTCAAGCACAGATCTTACTGGACTAAAATCAAGGAGTCTGCAGGGCTGACTTACTTTCTGGAAGTTCTAGAAGAGAAACTGTGTCCTTGCCTTCACTGGAAAAGGCAAGGAAACAAGAAAGGCAAGGAAACAGGAAACAAGGAAATCTGCGTTTCTTGACATTAGCTACATTTTCCATCTTCAAGGCCAGAAGCAAAGAATCATCAAGTCTGTACCTCACTCTGGCCCTCTTTCTTGACTCTATCTTGTGATTAGATTAAAGCCAACCAGATAATCCAGGATAATCTTTCTATCTTAAGATCTTTAACTTAATCACATTCATAGAGTCTCTTTTGCCAAGTAGGGTAACAAATTCACAGGTCCTGAGAATTAGAATGTGGTCATCTTTGGGAGACCATTACTCAGCCCACCACAGCACCTTTACATTAGAAGATGATACTCATGTCCCAATATGAAAAAGACGTGAAAGGAATGGATAGATGTTTGCAAGCCCTTGTAAGTGCAGAGGGCGATTGGCTGGTCCAAACACTAACACAATTTTAGGTTGTATTAATAGATATAGAATGTTCAAAATGTGGGAGAAGACAGTTGTCAGCAATGGTCAGACACATCTGAATCACTTTGTCCCAATAAAGATACCATATTCTAAGTGAGACCAAACTATAAAATGAAACAGGCCCCGAGGGGAGTGAGAAGGATTCTCAGGCTCAAAACTGTCAGAAAGTTAAAAATAGAGCTACCCTATGACTGAGCAATTGCACTACTGGGTATTTATCCCAAAGATAGAGATGTAGAGAAAAGAGGGGCCATATGCACCCCAATGTTCAAAGCAGCAATGTCCACAATAACCAAACTGTGAAAGGAGCTGAGATGCCCTTCAACAGATGAATGGATTAAGAAGATGTGGTCCATATATACAATGGAATATTACTCAGCCATCAGAAAGGATGATTACCCAACATTTGCATCAACATGGATGGAACTGAAGGAGATTATGCTAAGTGAAATAAGTCAAGCAAAGAAAGACAATTATCATATGGTTTCACCTGTTTGTGGAACATAAAGAACTGCAGGGAGATCATTAGGAGGAGGAAGGGAAAAATGAAGAGGAGGGAAATCAGAGCAGGGAGATGAACCATGAGAGACTATGGACTCCGGGAAACAAACTGAGGGTTTCAGAGGTGGGGAGGGTGGGGAGATGGGCTAGCCTGGTATTGGGTATTCAGAAGGGCATGTATTGCATGGAGCACTGGGTGTTATATGAAAACAATGAATCATGGAACACTGCATCAAAAACTGATGATGTACTGCATGGTGACTAACATAATATTTAAAAACAACATTAAAAAAACTGTCATATGAGAAGCAGTGAATGAACTGAGGATATTTACCCCAAATAAGGGGGAAAAAAGGAAATGGGATAGTTATCCTTAAAGACATAAAGGACTATTTAATTAAGGATGTATTAGACAGATGGCAGAGCCAGGGCCAATAGTGAAAGCTATAAAAAGGGAGGTTTCAGGTCAACTTAAGGGGGGGTGCTGCTAATAGAAAGGACCTGAGGTTAATCAGCTCTGTGGTGTGTTTTTAAGAATTTATGTGTATTGGGGCACCTGGGTGGTGCAGTTGTTAAGCGTCTGCCTTCGGGTCAGGGCGTGATCCTGGCGTTATGGGATCGAGCCCCACATCGGGCTCCTCCGCTGGGAGCCTGCTTCTTCCTCTCCCACTCCCCCTGCTTGTGTTCCCTCTCTCTCTGGCTGTCTCTGTCAAATAAATAAATAAAATCTTAAAAAAAAAGAATTTATGTGTATTGGTATGGGTGGGGAGTGACAAAGGCCAAAGGGTACAAACAAGGTAAAATTGTATGTGGTAGCAGTATTTTAGAGGGGATTAAAATGGAAAGTGTTAAAGTACAACAATTACTAAACCTGGTTGATCATCAGAACAGCCTGTTAAAACACAGGTTCCAGATCCCCACCTACAAAGATTCTGATTCTGTAGGCTTAGGAGGATGTCCAAGAATCAGTATTTTAACTGGTCATTCTGATAATTACCTTGGCTTGAACTACTGTAATAAATTACTCCAATACTAAAAGGTCTATGGTTCTCTGATTTTTTTAGTGGATATGGCAATTAGGGGTGTCTAAACAATTTATCCAGTAGCTTCTGGGAGTCTCCAATATCTGTAGATTATTCTTGGGAATGAAAAATGGTAGAGTAAAGCTGGTGGAAACCTGTAGAGCTTGGTTAATTCTTTATGGAAATCTGCCTTCAGGAGAAGTGGGTCTCTAAAAGCAGGAAAGGCTTAACATAATAATTAAAAGCACAGTCTTCAGAGCCTGGTTGCCTGGATTCAAATACCAGTTTTGCCATTTACTAGTTCTGTAACTATGGACAACTACTTCACTTCCCTGTCCCTCAGTTTCCTAAACTCTAAAGTGGGAGTGATAAGAGCACATATCTCATGGGGCTGTTTTAAGTGTTAAGTCAATTCTAAAGCATTTAGAAGACCATATAGTAAATGCGTAACATGTGTTAGCAATTATAATAATTATAATTATAATTATTCTCTCCAATTGCTCAAATAGCAAAAGTTAACAAAGAAAAGTTAGTTGGCATTCGGGATAGAAGACTAATTATGGCCTAGTTTAATGGAAGAAAACTTCATGTCTCTTTGGATGGAGGAATAAAATTATCTTGTATGTAATAAAGACTTTCTTTTCACAATAAAAAAACTCAGTTGTCTCAGCTTTGGTACTAGGTTTATGAAACAAGCCAGAGAAGTAACTTCTTGGCCCAGAAGTTCATCTGAAATGTTGGCCTTACAGACTGAAGTCACAAGGACTGAACTAGGGGTGACAACTGGAAGATTTTTTTCAGGGCTGAGGGTGGATCAACATTCTGCCATACCAGTCCAGTGTCAAACAGCCTGGTAGGGGTGCTTGTGTAAAGAAGTTGAACAAGATTACTTCAGCATCAGCTGTGCATATATTTACAGACTCAAGGCTAGAAGAGACCTTTTGGTTAATCTTGTGCAGTGGGTGTAAAACCTGTGAGCATAAGAATCACCTGATGAACTTGTTTAAAATACAGATTCCTGAGGTCCACTTCAGGCATACTGAATTGGAATCTGTGATTTGGGGGTAGCGGGGAATAGGATATTATGGTTAATTTTATATGTCAATATGGACTGAGCCAAGGTCAAACATTATTCTAGATGTTTCTGTCAGAGTGTTTTCAGATGAAATTCACATTTAAATTGGTGGATTATGAGTAAAGTAGATGGCCTTCTATAATGTGAGTGAGCCTCATGCAATCAGTTGAAAGCCTAAAGAGGACAAAAAGCTGACCTCTCCCAAGCAAGAGGGAATTCTCCAACAGACTGCCTTTGGATTTGGACTGCAACTCTCCTGATTCTTCAGCCTGCTAGTCTCTCATATTAGATTTTGGATGCACCAAGCTTCCAAAATCATGTGAGTCAATTCCTTAAAATAAATCTCTTTCTCTATAAATACACAACTTATTGGTTCTGTTTCTCTGGAGAACCTTGACTAATACATTATGGGACAAGAATCTGTGTTCTTAAGAAGCATTCCAGGAGATTCTGAGGGGTAGCCATGTTTAGAAACTAATAACCTAGTCAAGAAATAGTTTCTTCTGCTACTAAAATCTCTTCTAAAACCTTCCCTACAGTAGTTACCTAAATTCTGCCTGCAACTCTCTAGAGACAAAAAGCTAATTATCCCCAGGAGCCAGAGGCAGCCCAGTTCATTTGTGCATAGCTGTAATTGCTAAAGCTATTGATCATTGTGAACTAAACAACTAATAACTTAGTCGCTTAAAACAATGATTTTATTATACCATATCATTTTTGTTGGCTTGGAAATTAGGCAGGGTTCCACTGGGTGATTCTTCTAGTCCTCCTGGTATTGACTGAGGTCACGTGGTGGGAAATGGACTGCTCTAGGAGATCTAAGATGACTTCACTCATATGTCTGTTTCCTTGGCTGGGAAGCCTGGAAGGCTGGGCTCAGTTAGGGCTGTAGGCTAGAGTGTCTATATGTGACCTTTTTAGCATAGTGTTGTTAGGCTACTCAAAGTTCTTACATAACAGCTCTGAGTTCCTACAGAGTATTCAAGAGACACAAATTAGAAAGGGACCCTAGAGAGAGCTGAAAGGATAAGAATCAGGAACTATTAGTCCATTAGACCCTAAGCCTTGAAACTGGCATAGGATCATTTTCACCATATTCTACTGGTCAAAGCAGTTACAGAGTCTACCAAGATTCAAGAAGGGGGGCATAGAATCCATATTTCAATGGAAGGGATATTAAAGAATCTATAGCCTTCCTTAATCTTCTATGCTGACTTGGAAAATTATTTCTTATATTAAGCTAAGATCAGTCTTCCTGAGCTTCCAGGACAAAATCTACCCACATCCAAACGAGCAGCAGGGAAAGTAAAGCATTTGTACCCTGGCAAGTACATTATTCTCTTGAAGTCACCACATTATCCAACATCCAACCCCTGACCTTTACTACCCAGCTAATAGACCCTGCTCATTTCCTCCCATGATGCTGCTGAAAACTGCTCTATACAGTGCCCCTTCTATCTGGTGCTTTGTGAAGACATGGTGTTAGGACTAATGGTATGAATTTTAGGCATAGTGCTTGGTGTCTTTGAAGAAGCTTTAGGAGCTAATAACTTTCCAGTATTTCTTGAACCAGGGTATATAAGTCATAGGTTCCTCATCTCAGTACAGAGCTTCAGGACTCTACCCTTAACTCCTTTAAGCCAAGCTAGATTAACATTCACCAAACAGTCCAAAGCCAGTCCCACTCTCAACATTGCCTTCAAGTAAAACAACATAAAAACAATGGATTTCCTGCTGCAACAAGGGTCAAGCCTATTGCCCTGTCTCCCTTCTCGTTGCCCTTTAAATTGGAAATCCACCATTGACATTAATGCTTTGTATTTCCACAAGTCCTCTGTGAGTACGTATATTTTGGATAAGTTCAGGCCTTTAGCTTCTAATGAAATGTCCACATAGACTGCTAAACTACTCAATTCTAAACTCAATTAGACTATATACCCTTCTGATTTCCAAGATGGAAGTGAAGTCCTGTTGTTAGAAATAATCAGGAGAACAACAACAAAAAATTTCCTTTTATAAAACTTGCTGGGGTGCCTGGGTGGCTCAGTCGTTAAGCTTCTGCCTTCTGCTCAGGGTGCGATCCCAGATCCCTGGGATCGAGCCCCGCATCGGGTTCCCTGCTCCACTGGGAGCCTGCTTCTTCCTCTCCCGCTCCCCCTGCTTGTGTTCCCTCTCTCGCTGGCTGTCTCTCTCTCTCTGTCAAATAAATAAATAAAATCTTTAAAAAACAAAAACAAAAAAACTTGCTGATGGTTCAGGGCTCTCTGGTACTGAGATGAACATGCCAAGTTCTCATCAATCCTATTCCTCCCTCCTTCCAGCTTTATGCCTGTCATCCACAATCTATTCTGGTCTACACTAGGGGAAATACCACCAGTGATACTCCAAATCACTGGAAAATTGTTAAAAGTTTCTGCCAAGTAGAATAAATTTAAATTCCAGGTGCTCCAACCAAAATTTGAAAGGCATCCACTTGGGGCTATTCTTTCTACTGAAATCATGTCCCACCACAAACTCAAAGCTTCACTAATTTGTGTGAGCAAGTACCTTCAAATTACAGTAATATCTTAGAAGGGAAAAATAAGCCCAAAGTAGGCAACATGAAGACAAGATGTAGAAGAAGAAGAGGAAGAGAGGACTTTGTTACTGGAGAGACTTGCCCAGAGTACTAATAACATGTGTGAGTAGATATGTGGGATATATTTTGCATAGGAAACCTCTGGTCAGCATTAACACCAGCTGGTATGGCCACAGAGCATAGAGGTTAAAAGTATTGCTTACAAGTCATGCCGATCTGAGTTTGAATCCCACCTCTATCACTTACCAATTGTGTGATTTGAGCAAAATTGTTTTGCTTCTGAATATAGATTTCTCCAACTTTAAAATGATAATAATACTTCATAGAGTCATTGTATTAAATTAAACATGACAATTAATTGAAAGATATTTTGAGGTTTCTGTTCATGGAGTGGGAAAAGGCAGACAAATAAGATATAAAAATATATAATATTAGGTAGTGGCAACTGTTATTAAGAAAAAGTATGTGATGTATGTGGAACAATTGGCACACTGACATGAGTAAGAATTCAATGATTAGTAGACACCCCAATTAAACCCAATTAGGAACTCATCTCCATTTTATAAATGAGAAAACTGAGGTCAGTGAGTTAAATAACTGCTTAAGATCACACAGCTTGTAATTCCCAGTGTCTAAATTAAAGATTGGTTATAAATATAAAGGCCTATATTCTATCCAGTCTACCACTGCTCATCTTGAATTTAGATCATAAGACCATGAAAGGTCAAAGTCAAAAGGATTTTAAGAATCATCTAGTCCAGGGTTTGGTTTTTGTTTGTTTAATCATTGTTTTCAAGAAGGGGAACCCAATTTTTATTTAACAAACAAAGCATTGTTGCTCTTGTTTAACTAGGTCAGGGGAGAGTTCAGAATTCTGTCCTGTCAGCCCCCTCTGACTCCTTGAAATGCATATAATGAAAATACATGGTCCTGTGGCTAGTCCAATTCCTCCTGATTCAGCCTCCAATGTTTTAAACATAATGGAATGGAAGACTAAATGGGTGAAGGTAACCACTTAGAGTTTTATCTGGAGTTAGTCTAGAATGCACATTAAAGATGAATATCCAGGGGTGCCTGCCTGGGTGGCACAATCGGTTAAGTGCCCAGCTCTTGGTTTTGATTCAGGTGTGATCTCGAGGTCGTGAGTTCAAGCCCCACGTCAGGCTCCATGCTTAGCATGGATTCTGCTTGAGATTCTTTTCCTCTCCCTCTGCCCTCCTACTTGTGCTCTCTCTCTCTCTTCCTCTAAAATAAATAGATCTTTAAAAAATTAAAAAATAAACGTGAATATCCAATAAAGAATCAGAGGAAGGGAAAAAACTCAGATCATTAATGGATGCAGTAAGTTTCAAAACTGTACTAAGTAGTCACTAGCTGGCAATTAAAAAAAAAGCTTAATTGAAACAGATATGATGTGAGCAACTGTGACATTATATCCATATGTCTATGGTTGAGTGGGTCCTACACACAAGCAGGGGTTTGATCAAAATAACCTGCAGTGGACTCCTCTAATTTGAATATTCAAGAGAAAGAAATGGTGTCAGTGTTGAGTGTTTAGTCCAATCATAACCTACCCTTCCTGTTTCACTGGTTCATCTGAGGATCAAATTAGATAACTGGTGTGAAAATGTTTTGAAAATTGTAGAGTGCTGTGCAAAGTTAAGGGCTTGGAATATTATTGGTATTACCATTATTCTAGGTTATGGCTTCAGCCTTATGGAATTGTTAGCATGACATAAATCTTAAGAGTTTTACTAATGCCACCCCTCAGGCTCCAGAGAGTCTTTCCCTAACCAGCTACAGATCCATACCTGATGGCCATTATCAGCATCATCAGTCAAAGATTCATTCTATAATGAATGAATGAATATGGTGAACTTAACTTAGTTGTGATGGGCATAAAATTCTCCCTATTTCATTTTAATTAAGTCAGTTAAGCCACATTTAAGCACCCACTTTGCATAACTCAATATGGAATAATGGCTTTGGGTAGTATTAACAACAACAACAACAACAACAAAGAAACGGTATGGAAAGCCTGGAATGATGAGCCAACAACAAGGAGGAGTTTAATTGGAAGATGCATGTAGGGTTGTGCACAACAAAATAAACAAATAATTGTAATTATACAACAAAAAAATGGTACCAAAAAGAGATGAGGCTTAGAACTGACATCTATAAACAAAGCTTAGGGGTTGTACCTGCCTGCAAACTCAGTGTGAGTTAATAGAAAGATATGGCTAATCAAAAAAATTGTATTCTAGGCTATATAAATAGAAACATTAACTAAATAATGTTTGAACATTCATAGTACTCAGTCTAGTAAATAGTAAGCAATTCATATTTATTTGAAAGGATGAATAAATTAATTTTAAAACTACTTAATTATATAATAGGAATTTTATTTTATTTTTTAAAGATTTTATTCATTTATTTGTCAGAGAGAGAGACAGAGCACAAGCAGAAGGAGTGGCAGGCAGAGGGAGAAGCAGGCTCCCCACTGAGCAGAGAGCCTGATGCGGGGCCCAAAGCCAGGGTCCTGGCATCATGACCTGAGCTGAAGGTAGAAGCTTAGCCAACTGAACCACCCAGGCATCCTTATAACAGGGACTTAAAAAAAATCCTTCTGTAAGTTGTTAGTACGAATTAATGTAAAAAAAACTCTATATGTAAATACATTGGGGGAAATCCTAAACTAAAGGAAATTAAGAGCTGTCTTTGCTGATAAACTTCTGAATTATATAATATGCTAATATGCATTGTGACTCCGAGGAAATTACAGATGCAGTATTTCTCAAACTTATTTGATCATAGGAATTTTTCTCTGCAGAATATTTTGTTTAACCAGTGTTCAGTAAAATGTACTTCAGGGAATACTGATGAAGAACCAAAATGGTTGATACTCTGTTTTTTCAGACCCTAAGTCCCATACTTTGAGATACAGATAAATGGGAATGTATTCACAAGGAGGTCACTGGGCTGTGAAGAGATCAAAAGAACATTTCCCTTGATCTGGGGGCTGGAACTCAGGGGGATTTAGACTTTGTCTTTTGTGCTGTGAAGGCTTGACATCTCACAGGGGGTCAAAGCTGGGATGCATGGGTATAAGCTACATAGAGGCAATTCTCAGCCCAGAACAAAGGAGAACTTTCTAAAAGAGCTGACATCTTGGGGTGTGTGGGTGGCTCAGCTGGTTGGGTGTGAACTCTTAGTTTTGGCTCAAGTCATGATCTCAGGGTCCTGGGATCAAGCCCCACCATCTGGCTCCCCACTCAGCAGGGAGTCTGCTTGTCTCCCTCTCTGCCCCTCCTCCGCTCGTGTTCTCTCTCCCTCTAAAATAAATAAATAAATCTTAAAAAAAATAAAAGAGCTGTCCTCTGATTGCAAGTGAGCTCTCCCTCACTGGATGTATTTAAGCTAAAGCCTCAGGACCACTTGTTAGGGTTCCAACAACCAGATGTTTGGGGAAGGTGGGGAAGTCTTGACAGTTTCACCCAACACTGGAATTTTATGTTTCTAAACCAAACTGAAATTGGCATCATGTGGGAGGAACAGGTAGAGACCAAGCAAAGCAGTGGTTCTCAAACGTGTGTATACTTCAGAATCATCTGGAGAACTTGTTAAAACACAGATTTCTGATTTCTGTTTCCAGCCAAGGTAAAGCAGTCACCCAATTTCTTGCTGGCCCTTGCTCTTTCATCTAAAACTCTGGACATAGTAAACAAATATAGAAAGACTGAAAAGTAGAAAGAAGAATGCAAACTACCTAGAGACTTCAGAACTTGATGAATGATGTGGTGGGAGCTCCCTGGGTTTCCTTTAGGCTTTCACATATTGCTATAGAACACTCTGAAAAGGGTGCAACCTGGAACATACAATAATCACATACAAAAAATCTGCAAGAAAATCTTGCTCCATGTAGCCAAAAGGATTGGTTTAAAGGTGGCATAGCAGGAGAGACAACTTTTAAAAATATTACCTGTCCTACTCCAGCCAAACACCAAAAGGAAAACTTCCTCCATCCACTGTCATTAGCAGGACCAAGCAGAGAGCTAAACTCCTGAACCCACTTAGTGGCAGAGGGGCAGAAAAAGGTGGTATCAGGCAGTGCTAGCCAGTACTCCATGTCCTCTGCCAATGTAATATAAGCAAGGTCTAGCAGTAAGCTAAATGCCACCTTTAGTCAGTGTAAGATAGTATAAGTTAGCACTCCAATTTTGCAGAAGGGCCTGGAGAGTGGTGATGCTGAACTTCAGTCCACATTCAGCAGCAATGAAATTGAATAAAGTGGTGTGGGGAAGTTCTAGTCTGCACTCACTTCTGAGTCCTACTGCAGTGTTGGCAGGACCACCTCCACCAGGTGGGTGAACTTCCATCTCTACCAGGCAGCAACAGAGCAGAATGAAGCAATGCAAAGTAAAGAGAAGTGGTACTTATTGATTCTCTGCTTCCTTCCACCTTATATCAGCAGGGCCCAAAGGGAAGCAAAAATTTCACCTCTACCTGGTAAAAAAAAGGCAGTGTAAAGTGCTGCTAGGCAGTGTTCTTCAGCACTCCACTTCCTGTCCACCCCTCTCAGTGTCAGTAGAGCCAAATACGTGGTAATAGGATAGAAAGAAACAGTGCAAGGTGGTGATGGTTTGCACTTTGCTTTCCTCCATGTATGTCTTCTTCTGTCCCTCCCATATCAGTAGGGCCCACTTGGAATCTGAACTTCCAGCTGACACAGAGAAATGAGGGTGGAAGTCAATGCTCTGCTTTTGCTGGGAGGTGTAATCAGAGTCAACCAGGAGGCTGAACTTCAACTCCCACCTGCAGACATTGAGGCAGGGCAAGGATGTAAGAGTTCAAGCTCTGCATTTTACTCCTGTTGCTCCTATTGAAAATTAGGCTCAAGCTTCTCTAAAGGGCAAAGAGGCAAGAAAAAAACAAATAAAAAGAATCAAAATTAGAAAGGAAGTAATAAAACAACCTCTATTTGCAGATGATGTGATATCATATATACAAAATCCTAATGAAGCCACTAAAATGCTATTATAAATAATGAAAAAGTTCATAAAGATGGCAGGATACAAGATCATATACAAAAAAATCAATTGTATTTTTGGATTTTGTGTGGTTTCATACAAAATACAGGATTGCTTGTTCAATTTCAGTGAAAAATGCAATTGGAATTTTGATTGGGAGACCATTGAACCTGTATATTGTTTCGGGTAGTATGGACATTTTAATGATGTTAATTGTTCCAATTCATGAGCACTGGATATATTTTTTTTCCATTTATTGGTATCTTCTTCTATTTCAACAAAGATTTATAGTTTTCAATGTATAGGATTTTAGCTCCTTTATTAAATTGATTATAAGATATTTTATTGTTTTTGATACATTTGTAAATGAGATTGTTTTCTTAATTTCTATTTCTGAAAGTTTGTCATTAGTGTACAGAAACAAGTATATTTTTATAATGATTTCCTACCCTGAAACTTTACAGAATTTGTCTATATATTTTTTTTATTTAATAATATTTTTTATTATATTATGTTAGTCACCATACAGTACATCCCTAGTTTTTGATATAAAGTTCCATGATTCATTCTTGTGTATAACACCCAGTGCACCATGTCTATATATTTTTATACTCTTTGTGTAAATACCAGGTACTGCAATTACTGGATCATGGGGTAGTCTATTTTTAACTTTTTGAGGAACCTCCATACTGTTTTTCCACAGTAGCTGAACCAGTTTGCATTCCCACCAACAGTACATGAGTGTTCTTATTTCTCCACATTCTCCCTAGCACCTGTTCTTTTTTGTGTTCCGATTTTATCCATTCTGACAAGTTTGAGGTGGTATCTCTGTAGTTTTGATTTGCATTTCCCTGATGGTAAGTGATGATGAATATCTTTCATGTGTCTGTTGGCCATCTAGATGTCTTTTTTGGAAAAATATCTGTTCATGTCTGTTCATGTCTTCTGCCCATTTATTATTTGCATTAGTGGTTTCCTGGGGGTTGAGTTATATATGTTCTTTATATATTTTGAATACTAACCCTTTATCAGATATGTCACTGCAAAAATCTTCTCTCATTCAGTAGGCTGACTTTTAGTTTTGTTGATTGTTTCATTTGCTATGCAGAAGCTTTTAATTTTGATGTAGTCACAATAGTTTATTTTTGCTTTTGTGTCCCTTGCCTCAGCAGACATACTTAGAAAAAAGTTGCTTCAGCCAATATCAAAGAAGTTACTGCCTGTGTTTTCTTCTAAGATTTTTATGGTTTCAGGTCTCACATTTAGGTCTTTACTCCATTCTGAATTTATTTTTGTGTATGATGTAAGAAAGTGGTCTAGTTTCATTCTTTTGCCTGTTGTTGTCCAGTTTTCCCAACACCATTTGTGGAAGACACATTCATTTCATATGTTATGGTCAGAAAAGATGCATGATATGAATTTGATCTTCTCGAATTTGCTGAGTCTTGTTTTATGCCCCAATATGTGATCTCTTTGAGTTGTATAAATTCTTTATATATTTTGGATACTAACCCTTTATCAAAATGTCATTTGCAAATATCATCTCCCTTCATACATTGCCTTTTAGTTTTGCTGATCATTTCCTCTGATGTGCAGAAACTTTTAAGTTTGATATATTCACAATAGTTTATTTTTGTGTTTTTTTCCCCTTGCCTCAGCAGACCTATCTAGAAAGAAGTTACTATGGCCAATGTCAAAGAATATACTGCTTGTGTTCTCATCTAGAATGTTTATGATTTCAGGACTCACATTTAGGTCTTTAATTCATTTTTAATTTACTTTAGTGTATGGCATAAGAATGTGGTCCAGTTTCATTTTCTTTATGTGTTGCTGTCCAGTTTTCCAAAGAATATGTGTTGAAGAGATTTTCTTTTAACTATTGGATATTCTTTACTGCTTCATCAGACAGTAATTGGCCGTATACTTGTGGGGTTTTTCTAGGTTTTTTATTCTGTTCTACTGATTTATGTGTCTATTTTGGTGTCAGTTCCATACTGTTGTGCTTACTACAGCTTTATATTATAACTTGAAGTTCAGAATTATGATACACCAGGTTTGCTTTTCTTTTTCAGGATGGTGTTGGATATTTGGGGTAGTTTGGGAAGAATAACTACTAAATCTTCTTTAAATATTTTGTGTCAAAGAGAGAGAAGCTGGCTGAAGAGTAGCAGACCTCGTTCCAATGGGTCCTTGAATTTAGTTAGGTATCTATCAAATCATTCTGAACACCTATGAATTCAACCTGAGATGTAAGAAAAGAATTGCTGGAATTCTACAAATAGAAAAGCAACCACTCTTTGCATGGCAGGAGGGGCAGAGACATGAATCTGAGGGCATATATCAGAAGATAAATGGCAGGGGGTGGTGGAGAGCCTCCATAGGCCAGCTAACAGAAAGTGATATAGCCCTGGAGCACAAAATCGGAACTTTTAGAGTCTGCTCCTATGAGGGACATCCCTGCCTGAAAGGTGCTCAGGTGGCGAATCAAGGAAGAATCCTAGGTGGGACAGTGTGGTCTCAGGATCCCCAGGGTCACAGAAAGGATGAGGGTGCCTGAGTGTGGCAGAGTTTTCAAACACTGGAGTGGGGAAGCCAGGTACAATTAGCAAGCCCCAGAGTGGCCTCTCAGCAAGTTGTGGCCATAAACTGCAAACCACAACATGATCAGGCAACTGCTCTCCAAGCAGGGAACCAGCAAGCAACATCTGCTGCAAGACCCTGCTCCTTCCCCCGGGAGGAGTGGCGTGGGTACACACACAATCAAGCAACCTCTCCCCAAGCAGGGGCCCAACAAGCAGCCAGGCCATGGTGAGACCCCCTTCCCTCCCCTGGGAGGCTTGGTGCAGGTGTGCACCACAAGAATCTGTGGAGCTTGGCACACGCAAAAGGCTTGATTGCTTCTTCCTGAAGGTGCACTGAAGAGTGGGGGCAGCAGTCATTCAGATCTGGGGCTGGAGATCCGGGTGTCGCCATTTTTACCTCTTTTGTTCATCATCTAAAGCATCGTGAAAAGCCTTTGGGGAACAAAAGCCACATAGAACAATCTTAAGCAGATTACACTGAGCCCAGCCCCCTGGCAAGGGGTGGAGCAACTCCGCCCAGGCAAAGACACCTGAGAATCAATGCAACAGGCCCCTCCCACAGAAGACTAGCAGGAACATCAGGCGAATACCAAGTTTATGGGTCACACAGAAATGAAAAACACCTGCACTAGGGAAAATATTATATAGAATTCAAGGGGTTTTTTTTTAAAGATTTTATTTATTTATTTGACAGAGAGAGACAGCCAGCGAGAGAGGGAACACAAGCAGGGGGAGTGGGAGAGGAAGAAGCAAGCTCCCAGTGGAGCAGGGAGCCCAGAATTCAAGGTTTTTTCTCATGATCTTTAGTCTTTCAGTTTAAAATTTTCTTTTTCTTTTTTTCTTGTTTTCCCCTTTTCAACCCGTTTCTTATTTTACCAACTCTTTGTTCTTAAGTCTTTTTTTTTAACTTCTATTTTTACATTTACATTTTATAGATATATTCTTCATTTTTGGCTTCCTTTCATGGTATTCAATTTTATCTTTGTGTATATATAAGTTTCGCTTTCTTCGCACTTTGGGATTTAGTGTCCTCTAACAAACAAACAAACAAACAAACAAACAAACAAACAAACACACCAAAATACACCCAGGATCAAGTGGATCACCCTGTTTTGTTCACCTGGGAGATTAAATTCTCTCCTCCCCCCCTTTTTTTCTTTTTCTTTCCTTTTTTGGTTTATGACCTCTTCGGATTTGTCTAGTGTGTATTTTGCTGGGGTCATGGTTGATAGTTTTGAATTTGTTCTCTCATTCATACATTCTTCTCTGGGCAAAATGACTAGAAGGAAGAATTCAAAACAAAAGAAAGAACCAGAGGTAATACCCTTTGCCACAGACCTAATTGATACGGATATAAGTAAAATGCCAGAGCTGGAATTCAGCATAACGATTATAATGTTACTAGCTGAGCTTGAAAAAAGCATAAAAGACACTAGAGAACCTCTTAGTGCAGAAATAAAATCTAAGCAGGCTAAAATTAAAAATGTTTTAACTGAGATGTAGTCTAAAATGGATGTTCTAACAGCAGGGTAAATGAGGCAGAAGAGAGAGTCAATGACACAGAAGACAAGATGATGGAAAGGGAGGAAGGTGAGGAAAAGAGAGAGAATAACTAATGGACCACGAGGGCAGGCTTTGAGAAATCAATGATACCATCAAGTGAAACAATATTAGAATTGTTGGGGTTCCAGAGGAAGAAGATAGAGGACAGAAGGTGTATTTGAGCTGAGAATTTCTCTAATCTGGAGAAGGAAACAGGCATTCAAGCCCAGGAGGTACAGAGAACCCACCTCAAAATCAATAAAAAAAAATGGATCAATAGCACAACATATAATAATGAAGCTTGCAAATTTCAGAGTAAAGAGAAAATCCTAAAAGCAGTTCAAGACAAGATCTCCTTAACCTATAGGGGTAGGAACATTAGACTGGCAGCAGAGCTATTCAAGAGACCTGGCAGACCAGAAAGGGCAGACATGATATATTCAGGGTACTAAATGAGAAAAACATGAAGCCAAGAATATTTTATTGGGCAAGGCTGTCATTCAGAATGGAAAGGGAGGTAAAGAGCTTCCAGGACAAGCAGAAACTAAAAGAATTTATGATCACTAAACCAGCCCTGCGAGAAACATTGAAGGGTATCCTGTAGGCAAAGAGAGAGCCCAAAGTAATATAGACCAGAAAGAAACAGAGACAATCTACAGAAACAGGGACTGCACAGGTAATAAAATGGCATGAAATTCCTATCTTTCAATAGTTACTCTGAATGTAAATGGACAAAATGCTCTAATCAAAAGACACAGGGTATCATACTGGATAAAAAAAAAAGCAAGACCCATCTATATGCTGTCTACAAATGACTCATTTTACAACTAAAGAAATCTCCAGATTGAAAGTGAATGCGAGAACTATTTATCATACTAATAGACCTCAAAAGAATGATGGGGTAGCAATGTTCATATCAAACAAATTAGTTTTTTTATTATTATGTTATTTAGTCACCATAAAGTACATCATTAGTCTTTGATATAATGTTCCATGTTTCATTGGGTATAACACCCAGTGCTCATTACAACATGTGCTGTCCTTAATACACATCACCAGGCTACCCCATCCACTGAATGCCCTCCCCTCTGAAACCCTCAGATTGTTTCCTGGAGTCCAGAGGCTCTCATGGTTTGTGTCTCCCTCTGACTTCACCCCCTTCAGTTTCCCCTTCCTTCCCCTAATGTCCGCCATGCTAGTTCTTAGATTCCACATATGAATGAAACCATATGATAATTGTCTTTCTCTGTTTGACTTATTTCACTTAGCATATCCCCTCCAGTTCCATCCATGTCAATGCAAATGGTTGGTATTCATCCTTTCCAATAGCCCAGTAATATATCATTGTATATATCAACCACATCTTCTTTATCCATTCATCTGTTGAAGGGCATCTTGACTCCTTCCACAGTTTGGCTATTGTGGACATTGCTGCTGTGAACATTGGGGTGCATGTGCCCCTTCTTTTCACTACATCTGTATCTTTGGGGTAAATACCCAGTAGTGCAATTGTTGGGTCTTAGGGTAGCTCTATTTTTAACTTCTTGAAAAACCTCTATACTGTTTTCCAAAGTGGCTGTACCAACTTACATTCCCACCAACAGTGTAAAAGAGTTCCCCTTTCTCCACATCCTCTCCAACAATTGTTGCTTCTTGCCTTGTCAATTTTTGCCATTCTAACTCGTGTAAAGTGGTATCTAATCGTGGTTTTGATTTGTATTTCCCTGATGGCTAATGATGTTGAACATTTTTTCATGTGTCTGTTAGCCATTAGTATGTCTTCTTTGAGGAAGTGTCTGTTCATGTCTTCCACCCATTTTTTGACTCAATTATTTGTTTTTTGGGTGTTGAGTTTGAGTTTTTTATAGATCTTGGATACCAGCCCGTTAACTGTAATGCCATTTGCAAATAAATTCCGTGGGTTGCCTCTTAGTTTTGATGGCTATTTCCTTTGCTGTGAAGATTTTTATCTTGATGAAGTTCCAAATGTTCATTTTTTCCTTTTGTTTCCCTTGCCTTTGGAGACATGTCATAAAATAAGTTGCTGTGGCCAATGTCAAAAAGGTTACTGCCTATGTTCTCCTCTAGGATTTTGATGGATTCCTGTCTCACATCAAGGTCTTTCATCCATTTGGAGTTCATCTTTGTGTATGGTGTGAGAGAGTGGTCAAGTTTCATTCCTTTGCATGTAGCTGTCCAATTATGCCAGCACCATTTATTGAAGAGACTGCCTTTTTTCCACTGGATATTTTTTCCAGCTTTGTCAAAGAGTAGTTGCCCAAAGAGCCGAGGGTCCATTTCTGGGTTCTCTTTTCTGTTCCATTGGTCTATGTGTCTGTTTTTGTGCCAGTACCATGCTGTCTTGGTGATCACAGCTTTGTAGGACAGCTTGAAATCAGGCAATGTGATGCACCCAGCTTTGTTTTCCCATTTCAACATTTCCTTGGTGATTCAGGGTCTTTCTGGTTCCACACGAATTTTAGGATTGTTTGTTCCAGCACTTTGAAAAATGGCATTGGTATTTTGATCAGGATGGTGTTGAAAGTATGGCTTGCTCTGGGAAGCAGAGACATTTTAACTATGTTCTTCCTATCCATGAGCATGGAATGTTTTTCCATCTTTTTGTGTCTTCTTCACTGTCTTTCATCAGTGTTCTGTACTTTCTAGAGTGTAGATCCTTTACCTCTTTGGTTAGTTTTGTTCTGAGATATTTTATGGTTTTTGGTGCTATTGTAAATGGAATCAATTCCCCAATTTCTCTTTCTTCAGTCTCATTGTTCATGTATAGAAATGCAAGTGATTTCTGTGCATTGATTTTGTATCCTGCCACATTACTGAATTGCTGTATGAGTTCTAGTGATTTGGGGCTGGAGTTTACTGGGTTTTCCACATAAAGTATCATGTCATCTGCAAAGAGAGAGAATTTGACTTCTTCTTTGCCAATTTGAATACCTTTTATTTCTTTTTGTTGTCTGATAGCTGTTTCTAGGACTTCTAGTACTATGTTGAACAATAGTGGTAAGAGTGGACATTCCTGTCGTATTCCTGATCTTAAGGGAAAGCTCTCAACTTTTACCCGTTGAGAAAGATATTCACTGTGGGCTTTTCATAGATTTTTTCTTTTATGAAATTGAGGAGTGTTCCCTCTATCCCTATACAAGAAGAGTTTTAATCAGGAAAGGATGCTGTATTTTTTCAAATGCTTTTTCTGCATCCATTGAGAGGACCATATGGTTCTTGTCTCTTTTCCTCATATTAGCATGTTCTATCACATTGATTGATTTGCGAATGTTGAACCACACTTGCATCCCAAGAATAAATCCCACCTGTCGTGAGGAATAATCCTTTTAATGTACTATTGGATCCTATTAGCTAGGATCTTGTTGAGAATTTTGGCATCCATATTCATCTGGGATATCAGTCTGTAATTCTCCTTTTTCATGGGGTCTTTGCCTGGTTTGGGGATCAAGGTAATGCTGGCCTCATCGAATGAGTTTGGTAGTTTTCCTTCTGTTTCTATTTTTTGAAACAGCTTCAGGAGAATAGGTATTTTTCCTTCTTTGAATGTTTTGTAGTGTTCCCCTGGGAATCCATCTGACCCTGGATTCTTGTTCTTGGGAGGGTTTTGATCACTCTTTCGTTACTGGTTATTGGTCTGTTCAGATTGTCAGTTTCTTCCTGTTTCAGTCTTGGTAGTTTATAGGTTTCCAGGAAGGCATCCATTTCTTCTGGGTTGCTTCATTTATTGGCATATAGTTGTTGATGATAATTTCTGATTATTGTTTCTATTTCCATGGTGTTAGTCGTGATCTCTCCCCTTTCATTCATAATTTTATTAACTTGGGTCCTTTCTCCTTTCTTTTGGATAAGTCTGGCCAGTGGTTTATTGATCTTATTAATTCTTTTAAAGAACCAGCTTCTAGTTTCATTGATCTGCTCTACTGTATTTCTGGTTTCTATTTCATTGATCTCTGCTCTAATCTTAATTATTTCTCTTCTCCTGCATGGTTTAGGGTTTATTTGTTGTTCTTTCTCCAGTTCTTTAAGGTGTAAATTTAGTTTTGTATTTGGGATTTTTCTGGTTTTTTGTTTTGTTTTGTTTTGTTTTTTGTTCTTTGTTTTTTTGAGTGAGGCTTGGATGGCTATGTATTTCCCCTTTAGGACCACCTTTAGGTATTCTGTGTTTTCATTCTCATTGGTTTCCACGAGTTATTTAAGTTCTTTGATTTTTTGGTTGACCCAAACATTCTTAAGAAGGATGGTCTTTAACTTCCAAGTGTTTGAATTTCCTTCAATTTTTTTCTTGTGACTGAGTTCCAGTTTCAAAGCATTGTGGTCTGAGAATATGTAGGGAATAATCTCAGTCTTCTGGTATCAGTTGAGATCTGATTCATGACCCAGTATGTGGTCTATTCTGAAGAAAGTTCTGTGTGCATGTGAGAAGAATGAGTGTTCTGTTGTTTTAGCATGGAATGTCTGTATATATCTATGACATCCATCTGTTTCAGGGCGTCTTTCAAAGCACTTGTTTCTTTGTTGATTTTCTGTTTACATGATCTGCCTATTGCTGAGAGTGGAGTGTTGAGGTCCCCTACTATTAACGTATTATTATCAATATGTCTCTTTATTTTGGTTAACAGCTTATGTAGTTGGTTGCTCCCATGTTTGGGGCATAGATATTTGCAATTGTTAGATCCTCCTGTTGGGTAGACACTTTTAGAATGATATAGTTTCCTTTTGTATCTCTTACTACAGTCTTAGGTTAAAATCTAATTCATCTGATATGAGAATTGATACCCCCACTTTCTCTTGAGGTCTGTTGGCATGAAAAATGGTTCTCCCTCCCCTCACTTTCAGTCTGGAGGTATCTTTAGGTTCAAAATGAGTCTCTTGTTGACAGCATATGGATGGGTCATGTGTTTTTATCCAATCTGCAACCCTGTGCCATTTCATGGGAACAATTATGCCATTCACATTGAGAGTGATTATTGAAAGATATGATTTTATTGTCATCATGTTGCCTGTAAAGTCCTTGCTTCTATAGATTGTCTCTGTAAATTTCTGTTCTGTATCATTCTTGGGGTCTTTCTCTTTTTATAAAACTCCCTTAATATTTCTTGTAGGGATGGCTTGGTGGTCACATATCTTTCAATTTCTGCTGGTCCTGGAAGCTCCTTGTCTCTCCATCCATTCTGAATGACAGCCTTGCTGGATAAAGTATCCTTGGCTGCATGTTCTTCTCATTTAGTACCCTGAATATGTCTTGCTGGCCCTTTCTGGTTTGCCAGGTCTCTGTGGACAGGTCTGATGTTATTCTGATGTTCCTCTCTCTGTACATTAGAAATCTTTTCCCCCTCACCCTTTTCAAGATTGTTTCTTTGGATCTAAGATTTCCTAAGTGTACTATTGTATGTCAGGGCATTGATCTGTTCTCATTGATCTTGGGAGGGATCCTCTCTGCCTCTTGGACATGAATGCTTGTTTTCTTCCCCATGTTAAGGAAGTTCTCAGCTACAATTTGCTGAAATATACCTTCTAGACCTCTCTCTCTCTCTACCCCTTCAGGATCCCAATAATTCTGATATTGGAACGTTTCATTGAGTCATTAAGCCCTCTCAGTTTTATCCCTTGGGTTTTAATCTGTTTTTCCCATGCCACCTTGGTTTCCTTCTTTTCTATCATCTTATCTCCTAACTCACTAATTTGTTCTTCTGCCTTGTTTACCCAGCAGTCAGAGTATCCAGTTTAGACTGCATCTCATTCATAGCATTTTTGAGTTCGGCCTGATTAGATCTCATTTCTGCCCTTAGAGACTCTATATTATCACTATTTTTCTCAAGCCTAGATATGGCCTTCATAATTGTTACTCAGAAGTCTATTTCTGACATCTTGGTTATACCCATATCCATTAGTTCTGTGGTAGAGGCCACAGTCTCTGATTCTTTTCTTTGTTGGGGGTTCCTCTTCTTAGTCATTCTGTTGAGGGGTGGTTGAGGGAATGTACAGAGTCCAAAGTGTTAACCACGACCCAAGCTAGATGCACCTGTTTTATAGGGACCTTAGGGTTGTAGTTTTCTTGTTCTTCCAGCTTGACTTCTGGGGGAGGGGTTTGCCATCCTGTTCCTCAGGCAACCCTGCTTGAGCAGAGTTGCTCTGCACCCTGTTTGGGGGGTTGGACTCAGTGAATACTGGTTTTTTGAGCTTTTGTTCTCTGAGGGCTTTCCCTGGTGACTTTCTGCATCTTTCCGAGAATCAGAGCAGAAGTGACCAACCCAAACCTCTGTCCAAGAACAGAGAAATCACAGTCTGTTCTTCACTGAGCTCTCCAGGCCACAGTGTCTCTGTTTCTATCTGTGCTGTTAAAAATTGCAGTCTGCCAGGTTTTGTGCCCCATGGCAGCACTCCCAGCTGTGGCTCCCAGAGACAGGCACGTCTCTGCCCTTTGTACTTTTAAAACTGCAAGCCACCCCCAGTTTGCATGCATGCACCTGTAGTTCCCAGTCTCAGTCTCAGGGACTGCCCTAAAGTCCTTTCCCCGCTGCTACTGGTCTTCAAGTCTGTGCCCAGTCCCCAGCGTGGGAGGCTTTTATCTTCCGGTGCAAGTTCACAGAGGCTCCCTCCCCCTTCTGTTTATCTTCTGATATCTGCCCACAGAATCGGCTCCCTGCTTCATACCTCAAGACCACTGCCAGAGATATTCTGTTTGTAGAGATCCAGATATATCTTCTTACATCTCAGGCTGATATTGTAGGTGTTCAGAAAGGCCTAGTAGAGTTTCAGCTCAATTCAGGGGACCGGTTGAAATAGGGTCCCCTACTCCTTCGCCATCTTTTCCCTCTGACATTGGAACGTTTCATGGCATCATTATTCTCTCTCAGTCTGATATCTTGTGCTTTAAGCTGTTTTTCCCAGGCTTCCTTGGTTTCCTTCTTTTCTATCATCTTATCTTTTAGCTCACTAATTCATTCTTCTGCATCATTTCCCTGGCAGTCAGAGTATCCAGTTTAGACTGCATCTCATTCATAGCATTTTTAAGTTCGGCCTGATTAGATCTCATTTTTGCCCTTAGAGAGTCTATATTGTCACTAATATTTTTCTCAAGCCTAGATATGACCTTCATAATTGTTACTCTGAAGTCTATCCCTGACATCTTGCTTATATCTATATCCATTAGGCCTATGGCAGAGGCATTAGTCTCTGGTTCTTTTTTTTCTTGGGAGTTCCTCCTCTTAGTCATTCTGTTGGGGGGTGGTTGAGGGAATGTACAGAGTCCAAAGTGTTAACCATGACCCAAGCAAGATGCACCTGTTTTATAGGAACCCTAGGTTTATTGTCCTCTTGTTCTTCCAGCCTAACTTCTGGGGGAGGGGCCCTCCGTGCTGTTCCTCAGGCAACACTGCTTGAGCAGAGTTGCTCTGCCCCCTCTAGGGGGAATGGGGGTAGGCTCAGTGAATACCAGTTTTTTTTTTTTTTGAGCTTTTGTTCTCTGGCGGCTTTCCCTGGAGGCTTTTGGTGTCTCTTCTAAGAGTCAGAGCAAAGTGACCACACCCAAACCTCTGTCCCAGAGCAGAGAAATCACAGTCTGTATCTTCATCTAGTACACACAGGCTCTATTTCTGTCTGTGCTGCTAAAAACTGCAGCCTCCTGGGTTGTGAGCCCCACAGCAACTCTCCCAGAGGTCAATCCCAGGGCCAGACATTTCTCTCCCCTTTGTGCTTCTAAAACTGTGAGCCACCCCTGGTTCACATGCACACACGTGTAGCTCCTGGATCCTGTCTGGGAGCTGGACTAAAGTCCTTTCCCTACCACTACTGGTCTACCAGTCTGTGCCCAGTCCCCAGCCCAGAATGCTTTTGTGCTCCAGTGTTATATCGCCTTCACAATGCCAGCTTATGGCGCTCTCTCCCCCTTCTGTTTATCTTCCAATATGTGCCTGCAAAATGACGGCTCCACCCTTCATACCTCGAGACCACTGGAGACTTTCTGCTTGTAGAGATCCAGATATATATTCTCACGTCTCAGGATGATTTCTTGGGTTTTCAGAATGGTTTGGTAGATATCCAGCTAAATTCAGGGGACCAGTAGAAATAAGGTCCCCTACTCAGTTTCCAACTTCCCCTCTCAGACAAATTAGATTTTAAACCAAAGGCTGTAGTAGGGGATGAAGAAGGATACTCTATCACACTTAAAAGGTCCAGCCAACAAGAACATCTAACATTTATAAATATTTATGCTCTTAACTTGGGAGTAGCCAATTATATACACCAATTAATTTCAAAATTAAAGAAATACATTGATAATAATAAATAATAGTAGGGGACTTCAGCACCCCACTCACAGCAATGGACAGATCATCTAAGCAGAAGATCAACAAGGAAACAATGGCTTTGAATGACACACATGACCAGATGGACTTCACTGATATATAAGGAGCATTCCATCCTAAAGCAACAGAATACACATTCTTCTTGAGTGCACATGGAATATTCTCCAGAATAAATCATACACTGAGTAACAAATCAGGTCTCAACTGCTACCAAAAGATTGGGATTATTCCCTGCTTATTTTCAGATGAAAATGTTTTGAAACGTGAACTCAAACACAAGAGGAAATTCGGAAAGAACTCAAACACTTAGAGGTTAAAGAGCATCCTACCAAAGAATGAATGAGTCGACCAAGAAATTAAAGAATTTTTAAAAATCATGGAAAAAAATGAAAATGAAAACACAACTGTTCAAAACCTTTGGGTTACAGTAAAGGTGGTCCTAAGAGGGAAGTGCATAGCAATGCAAGCCTTTCTCAAGAAATTAGAAAAGTCTCAAATACATGAGATAACCTTACACCTAAAGGAACTGGAGAAAGACAGCAAATAAAGTCTAAACCAATCAGGAGAAGAGAAATAATAAAGATTAGAGCAGAAATCTATGAAATCAATAACGAAAGAACAGTGGGACGGATCAATGAAACCAGAAACTGATTCTTTGAAAGAATTAATAAGATTGATGAATCCCTAGCCAGACTTATCAAAAAGAAAAGAGAAAGGACCCAAATTAATAAAATCATGAATGAAAGAGGAGACATCATGACCAACACCAAGGAAACACAAAGAATTTTAAGAACATATTATAAGCCAACAAATTAGGCAGTCTGGAAGAAATAGACATATTCCTGGAAACATAAACTACCAAAATTGAAACAGGAAGAAATAGAAAACCTGAGAAGACCCATGGTCAGCAAGGAAATTGAAGCAGTAATCAGAAGTCTCCCAACAAACAAGAATTCAGGGCTGGATTGCTTCCCAGAGGAATTCTACCTACACTTCTGAAGCTGTTTCAAAAAACAGAAATGGAAGGAAAACTTCTAAATGCATTCTATGAGGCCAGCATTACCCTGATCCCAAAACCAGACAAAGACTCCACCAAAAAGGAGAATAACAGACCAATATCCCTGATGAACATGGATGCCAAAATTCTCACCAAGATACTAGCCAATAGGATCCAACAGTACATTAAAACCATTATTCACCCTGACCAAGTGGGATTTATTCCTGGGCTGAAATGTTGGTTCAAAATTTGCAAATCAATCAATGTGATACATCACATTAATAAAAGAAAGAACAAGAACCATATGATACTCTCAATTGATGCAGAAAAAGCATTTAACAAAACACAGTGTCCTTCCTTGATTAAAACTCTTCATAGTGTAGGGATAGACGGAACATACTCCGATATCATAAAAAGCCATCTAAGAAAAACCCACAGAGAATATCGTTCTCAAATGGAAAAAACTGAGAGATTTCCCCCTAACTTCAGGAACATGACGGGGATGCCCACGCTCACCACTGTTGTTCAAGATAGTACTAGAAGTCCTAGCCTCAGCAATCAGAAAACAAAAAGGAAGAAAGGGCATTCAAGTTGGGAAAGAGGAAGTCAAACTCTCACTCTTTGCAGTTGACATGATACTTTATGGGAAAACCCAAAACACTCCATCCCCAAATTGCTAGGACTCATACAGGAATTCAGCAACGTGGCAGGATATAAAATCAATGCACAGAAGTCGGTTGCATTTCTATACACTGAGACAGAAGACATTGAAATTAAGGAATCAATCCCACTTACAATTGCACCAAAACCTATAAGATACTTAGGAATATGCCTAAACAAAGAGGTAAAGGATCTGTACTCAGAAAACATAGAACACTCATGAAGGAAATTAAGGAAGACACAAGGAAATGGAAAAACATTCCATGCTCATGGATTAGAAGAATAAATATTGTTAAAAATGTCTATGCTATCCAGATCAATCCCCATATTTAATGCAATCCTTATCAAAATACCATTGATATTTTTCACAGAGCTGGAACAAATAACCTTAAATTTGTATGGAACCAGAAAAAACCCCGGATAGCCAGAGGAATGTTGAAAAAGAAAACCAAAGCTGGTGGCATCACAATGCCAGACTTCAAGCTGTGTTACAAAACTGTGATCATCAAGACAGTATGGTACTGGCACAAAAACAGACACATAGATCAATGGAACAGAACAGAAACCCCAGAAATGGACCCTCAAGTCTATGGTCCACTAATTTTCAACAAAGCAGAAAAGAATATCCAATGGAGAAAAGGACTGTTTCTTCAACAAATGGTGCTGGGAAAATTGGACAGCCAATTTTACAAGAAGGAATCTGGACCATTTTCTTACACCGTACACAAGGATAAACTCCAATCCAATTTCTACATTACAGCCAGAGTGATCTTTCTGGCACATCAATCACTTAGAATTCTTTAATGACTTCCATTATCTTAAGGACAAAATATGAAATCGTTGGTATAGCATATGAGGCCCAGATTGCCTTGTCCCTTCCTATTTCTTCAACTTCATATCCCACCACCCTCCTCTGGGAACTTTGCACTTGAGAATACCCATCCCTGCAAATTTTCATTTGCATACACTGATCTCTGCCTGAAGTTTCTTTTCTCCCAAGTCCATTTCTTTACTTCATCCTTCAAAACTTATCTCTTACATTTCCTTCTTTAACTATTACCCTGAAGTCCGGAGTCTTGCCTGGCTATCTGCATCTGGAAGGAGAAGCCTATACAAAGGAAACTAAAGCTACAAGCTTATCAGAGTGTTCATTTTTTCTAGACAATTGCAGCATTAAATGGTATTTCTATCATTGTATTACAGTAACAGCTTTATAAAATTATCAATTTGTGCTGATTCAAAGATTAATGTTAGCTAATAGAGAAAGGATACTGTGAAAACCAGGTGGTAAAGTGTTTACATTTTAGTGTTAGCATTTCTAGTGGACATTTGTTAGTTTTATTTTCTGTTTTGAATTCCTGCAGTTGTATGTCAAAGTTATTTAGGGTGAAGTTAGAGCAGAGGCTATTTCTGAAATGATAAATGGCTGTTATATTGGAGCAAAGTAAACAGGTAAAGGGCTGTAGACTTTCACCAAAACAGAGGGTTTTTAACACATTTCAATTCAGTGTTCTGTTTGCTGACATGTCTTCTTTTCAACAAAGTTGCATTTGGATGCCAGTAGCAAACATGCCTCAAATATGTAGCAGCACAATTTCTTGAAGTAGTGAAGGATACTGCTACTTCACATCCCATTAGATGACATAATGCAAGTGTGATTAAAGTGTAGCTTAAAGATGACAAAGAGACGGATGTGGTGCCTTGTGTCACTGACATCAAAATAGCTGATGGCATCAGGAACACTTCCTGACATGTAAGAGAACACAATTAAACCTTACTATAATACTATTTCTAATTTGTATAGCACTTTGCATTTATCAAAGCACCTTCATTGAGTCTCATGACAACCTTGTGGTGTAGGCATGTTAACCTTCATTTTACAGAGGAGGAAACTGAAGTTTAGAGAGGAACATAGGACCAATCAAGGATCACAGAGAAAAACAGTTGGCTGGAGTGACAATAAAGCGCTTTAGACTCTCATTTTAACAGTTTTCCTTATACTACTTTGCATCTGATACTGGAATGTATCTTCTTTTTAAATTAAAAATTTTTTAAATTTAGATTCAATTAGCCAACATATAGCAAATCATTAGTTTCAGATGTTACAGTTCAATAATTCATCAGTTGCATATAATACCCAGTGCTATTATATGTTATGGTACTGATCTATTTTTTTAAAGCTCTTATTTATTTGTGTGAGAGAGAGTACAGAGGGAGAGGGAGAGGGAGAAACACACTCCCCGCTTAACAGAGAGCCCAAAGTGGCGCTCGATCTCAGGACCCTGAGATCATGACCTGAGCCGAAGGCAGACTCTTAACACACTGAGAAAGCCAGGTGCCCCTATTGATCTATTTTTATTGATTTTGAGGTGGGTTCTCTGTACCTCCTGGGCTTGAATGCCTGTTTCCTTCTCCAGATTAGAGAAATTCTCAGCTCAAATACACCTTCTGTCCTTCTCTATCTTCTTCCTCTGGAACCCCAACAATTCTAATATTGTTTCACTTGATGGTATCATTGATTTCTCAAAGCCTGCCCTCGTGGTCCATTAGTTATTCTCTCTCTTTTCCTCACCTTCCTCCCTTTCCATCATCTTGTCTTCTGTGTCATTGACTCTCTCTTCTGCCTCATTTACCCTGCTGTTAGAACATCCATTTTAGACTACATCTCAGTTAAAACATTTTTAATTTTAGCCTGCTTAGATTTTATTTCTGCACTAAGAGGTTCTCTAGTGTCTTTTATGCTTTTTTCAAGCTCAGCTAGTAACATTATAATCGTTATGCTGAATTCCAGCTCTGGCATTTTACTTATATCCGTATCAATTAGGTCTGTGGCAAAGGGTATTACCTCTGGTTCTTTCTTTTGTTTTGAATTCTTCCTTCTAGTCATTTTGCCCAGAGAAGAATGTATGAATGAGAGAACAAATTCAAAACTATCAACCATGACCCCAGCAAAATACACACTAGACAAATCCGAAGAGGTCATAAACCAAAAAAGGAAAGAAAAAGAAAAAAAGGGGGGGAGGAGAGAATTTAATCTCCCAGGTGAACAAAACAGGGTGATCCACTTGATCCTGGGTGTATTTTGGTGTGTTTGTTTGTTTGTTTGTTTGTTTGTTAGAGGACACTAAATCCCAAAGTGCGAAGAAAGCGAAACTTATATATACACAAAGATAAAATTGAATACCATGAAAGGAAGCCAAAAATGAAGAATATATCTATAAAACGTAAATGTAAAAATAGAAGTTAAAAAAAAAAGACTTAAGAACAAAGAGTTGGTAAAATAAGAAACGGGTTGAAAAGGGGAAAACAAGAAAAAAAGAAAAAGAAAATTTTAAACTGAAAGACTAAAGATCATGAGAAAAAACCTTGAATTCTGGGCTCCCTGCTCCACTGGGAGCTTGCTTCTTCCTCTCCCACTCCCCCTGCTTGTGTTCCCTCTCTCGCTGGCTGTCTCTCTCTGTCAAATAAATAAATAAAATCTTTAAAAAAAAACCCTTGAATTCTATATAATATTTTCCCTAGTGCAGGTGTTTTTCATTTCTGTGTGACCCATAAACTTGGTATTCGCCTGATGTTCCTGCTAGTCTTCTGTGGGAGGGGCCTGTTGCATTGATTCTCAGGTGTCTTTGCCTGGGCGGAGTTGCTCCACCCCTTGCCAGGGGGCTGGGCTCAGTGTAATCTGCTTAAGATTGTTCTATGTGGCTTTTGTTCTCCAAAGGCTTTTCACGATGCTTTAGATGATGAACAAAAGAGGTAAAAATGGCGACACCCGGATCTCCAGCCCCAGATCTGAATGACTGCTGCCCCCACTCTTCAGTGCACCTTCAGGAAGAAGCAATCAAGCCTTTTGCGTGTGCCAAGCTCCACAGATTCTTGTGGTGCACACCTGCACCAAGCCTCCCAGGGGAGGGAAGGGGGTCTCACCATGGCCTGGCTGCTTGTTGGGCCCCTGCTTGGGGAGAGGTTGCTTGATTGTGTGTGTACCCACGCCACTCCTCCCGGGGGAAGGAGCAGGGTCTTGCAGCAGATGTTGCTTGCTGGTTCCCTGCTTGGAGAGCAGTTGCCTGATCATGTTGTGGTTTGCAGTTTATGGCCACAACTTGCTGAGAGGCCACTCTGGGGCTTGCTAATTGTACCTGGCTTCCCCACTCCAGTGTTTGAAAACTCTGCCACACTCAGGCACCCTCATCCTTTCTGTGACCCTGGGGATCCTGAGACCACACTGTCCCACCTAGGATTCTTCCTTGATTCGCCACCTGAGCACCTTTCAGGTAGGGATGTCCCTCATAGGAGAAGACTCTAAAAGTTCCGATTTTGAGGGGAGGAGTTAAGATGGCGGAGGAGTAGGAGACACCATTTTCAGCCGGTCCCTCGATTCGAGCTGGATAGGTACCAGACCAGCCTAAACAACCACGGAACCAGCCTGAGACGCAGGAAGATGCATCTGGATCTCTACAAATGAACATCTCCAGCGCTGAGTATTGAGGTACAAAGTGGGGAGCCATGAAACCGTGCACAGATATCAGAAGATAAACGGAAGGGGGATGGAGCCGCCGCGTTCAGGTGCCGGGAAGCGGTAGCAACATGCACTGGGGAGCGGGCGGGCTCGTGGTTGACACCCGCAAAACAGCAGACTGAGACCGTGAGCCGGGTGCGCGCGCCACCAGGCATCTGGCAGAACACCGGAATCCCGGTGCACTCACTGGGTCCAGACTGAGACCGGGAGCTTCCGGAGCGTGCGCGGGGCGGCTGGCGGCTGGCGGCTGGCGGCGTTAGAAACACAAAGGACAGAGACGCGCCGGCCCTGGAAGTGAGGGCAGGGACGCCGGGTGTGGGGCGCACATCCCGGGACACTGCAGGGTTGAGCAGCACCAACAGTAACAGAGTTAAAGTGGCCAGAACATTAGTAGAGAACGGGCTGCAATCCCTCTGTTCTGTGACAGAGGCTGAAATTCGGCAGCTGCTGCTCTAACTCTCAGAAGAGGCACAGCAAACCGCCAGGGAAAGCCGCCAGAGAACAAAAGCCTGGAAATAACAGCTCAGAGAGTGCCCATCCCCATCCCCCCTCGCAGAGGACACGGAGACTCTACCCAAACAGGGTTGCCTGAGTATCGGCGCGGCAGGCCCCTCCCCCAGAACACAGAAGGCAGGCTGAAAAATCAAGAAGCCCACAATCCAGGCGCCTGGGTGGCGCAGTCATTGAGCGCCTGTCTTAGGCTTAGGGCGTGATCCCGGTGATCCGGAAAGGAGTCCCTCATCAGGCTCCTCCGCTGGGAGCCTGCTTCTTCCTCTCCCACTCCCCTGCCTCTGTTCCCTCTCTCGCTGGTTGGTTGCCACACAAATAAATAAATAAAATCTTTAAAGAAGAAGCCCACATCTCTAAGATCCCTATAAAAGAAGGGGCACGGCCTGGGACCCAGTCAATAATTTGGGCTCTGGACAACCCCGCAACCTCTCCTCATCAGAATGACAAGAAGGAGAAGCCCCCCCCCCACAAAGAAAAGACAGTGAATCTGTGGCCTCAGCCACAGAAATAATGGATATGGATGTAACCAAAGTATCAGAAATGGAATTCAGAGTAAGGATGGTCAAAATGATGAGTAGAATTGAAAAAACTATTAAAGAAAAGGTTACTGAGAATATAGAATCCCTAAGGACAGAAATGAGAGCAAATCTGACAGAAATTAAAAATTCTATGAGCCAAATGCAGGCAAAACTAGAGGCTCTGACGGCCAGGGTCACAGAAGCAGAGGAAGGGGTTAGTGAATTAGAGGATGGGTTAATAGAGGAAAAAACCAAAATAGAAGCTGCTCTTAAAAAAATCCAAGCCCACGAATGTAGGTTACGGGAGATTACTGACTCAATGAAACGATCCAATGTTAGAATCATCGGCATCCCCGAGGGGGTGGAGAAAAACAGAGGTCTAGAAGAGATATTTGAACAAATTGTAGCTGAAAACTTCCCTAATCTAGCTAGGGAAACAAACATTCGTGTCCAAGAGGCAGTGAGGACCCCTCCCAAGCTCAACCACGAGAAACCTACGCCACGTCACGTCATAGTGCATTTCACAAATATTAGATCCAAGGATACAGTATTGAAAGCGGCCAGGGCAAAGAAATTTCTCACGTTCCAAGGCAAAGGCATCAGAATTACGTCAGATCTGTCTACACAGACCTGGAATGAGAGAAAGGGTTGGGGGAGCATTTTTAAAGCTCTTTCAGAGAAAAACATGCAGCCAAGGATCCTTTATCCAGCAAGGCTGTCATTCAGAATTGATGGAGAAATAAAGAAATTTCAGAAGCACCAGTCATTAACCAATTTCGTAAACAGGAAACCAGCCCTACAGGAGATATTATGGGGGGGTCTATAAAAGTAAAAAGGCCCCAAGAGTGATACAGAACAGAAACTCACAGCCAATACAAACAAAGACTTTACTGGCAACATGGCATCATTAAAATCATATCTCTCAGTGATCAGTCTTAATGTAAATGGTTTGAACCTTCCCATAAAATGCCTCAGGGTTGCAGATTGGATAAAAAGAAATGACCCATCCATTTGCTGTCTACAAGAGACTCATTTTGAACCCAAAGATGCATTCAGACTGAGAGTAAGGGGATGGAGTACCATCTTTCACGCAAATGGACCTCAAAAGAAAGCTGGGGTAGCAATTCTCATATCAGATAAATTGGATTTTAAACAATAGACTATAGTTAGAGACACAGAAGGGCACTATATTATTCTTAAAGGAAGTATTCAACAAGTGGATATGACAATTATAAATATATATGCCCCCAACAGGGGAGCAGCAAGATACACAAGCCAACTCTTAACCAGAATAAAGAGACATATAGATAAAAATACATTAATAGTAGGGGACCTCAACACTCCACTCTCAGAAATAGACAGAACACCCTGGCAAAAACTAAGCAAAGAATCAAAGGCTTTGAATGCCATACTTGACGAGTTGGACCTCATAGATATATATAGAACACTACACCCCAGAACCAAAGAATACTCATTCTATTCTAATGCCCATGGAACATTCTCAAGAATAGACCATGTTCTGGGACACAAAACAGGTCTCAACCGATACCAAAAGATTGAAATTATCCCCTGCATAGTCTCAGACCACAACGCTCTGAAATTGGAACTCAACCACAAGGAAAAATGTGGAAGAAACTCAAACACTTGGAGACTAAGAACCATCCTGCTCAGGAATGACTCGATAAACCAGGAAATCAAAAATCAAATTAAACAATTTATGGAGACCAATGAGAATGAAGATACAACAGTCCAAAACCTATGGGATACTGCAAAGGCAGTCCTAAGGGGGATATACATAGCCATCCAAGCCTCACTCAAAAGAATAGAAAAATCTAAAATGCAGTTTTTATATTCTCACCTCAAGAAGCTGGAACAGCAACAGAGGGACAGGCCTAATCCACGCACGAGGAAGCAGTTGACCAAAATTAGAGCTGAAATCAATCAAGCAGAAACCAGAAGTACAGTAGAGCAGATCAACAGGACTAGAAGCTGGTTCTTTGAGAGAATCAATAAAATTGACAGACCACTGGCAACACATATCCAAAAGAAAAGAAAAAGGACCCAGATTATTAAAATTATGAATGAAAAAGGAGAGGTCACGATGAACACCATTGAAATTGGAAGGATTATTAGAAATTTTTATCAACAGCTATATGCCAATAAACTAAGCAATCTGGAAGAGATGGAATCCTTCCTGGAAACCTATAAACTACCAAGATTGAAACAGGAAGAAATTGATTCCTTAAAGAGGCCAATTAGTTATGAAGAAATTGAGTCAGTGATAAACAACCTTCCAAATAACAAAACTCCAGGCCTGGACGGTTTTCCTGGGGAATTCTACCAAACATTCAAAGAAGAAATAATACCTATTCTCCTAAAGCTATTTCAAAAAATAGAAACAGAAGGAAAGCTACCAAACTCATTCTATGAGGCCAATATTACCTTGATTCCCAAACCAGGCAAAGACTCCCTCAAAATGGAGAATTACAGACCAATCTCCCTAATGAATATGGATGCCAAAATCCTCAACAAGATACTTGCTAATAGAATCCAACAGTACATTAAAATGATTATCCATCACGATCAAGTGGGATTCATACCTGGGATGCAAGCGTGGTTCAATATTCGCAAATCAATCAACGTGATACATCATATCAACAAGAAAAGACTCAGGAACCATATGATCCTCTCAATCAATGCTGAAAAAGCATTTGACAAAATACAGCATCCTTTCCTGATTAAAACCCTTCAGAGTGTAGGAATAGAAGGCATTCTCAATCTCATAAAAGCCATCTATGAAAAGCCTACTGCAAATATTATTCTCAATGGGGAAAAGCTAGAAGCCTTTCCCTTAAGATCAGGAACTCGACAAGGATGCCCACTCTCACCAGTATTATTCAACATAGTACTAGAAGTCCTTGCAACAGTAATCAGACGACAAAAAGGGATCAAAGGTATTCAAATCGGCAAAGAAGAAGTCAAAATGTTTCTCTTTGCAGATGACATAATACTCTATATGGAAAACCCAAAAGAAGCCACTCCCAAACTATTAGAGGTTATAGAGCAATTCAGTAACGTGGCGGGATACAAAATCAATGCTCAGAAATCAGTTGCATTTCTATACATGAATAACGAGACTGAAGAAAGAGAAACTAGGGAATCCATCCCATTTACAATAGCACCAAAAACCCTACGTTACCTTGGAATTAACTTAACCGGAGACGTAAAGGACCTATATTTTAGAAACTATAAATCACTCTTGAAAGACATTGAGGAAGACATAAAAAGGTGGAAAGATATTCCATGCTCATGGATCAGAAGAATTAACATAGTTAAAATGTCCATGCTACCCAGAGCAATCTACACTTTCAATGCTATCCCGATCAAAATACCGAGGACATTTTTCAAAGAACTGGAACAAATAGTCCTTAAATTTGTATGGAACCAGAAAAGGCCCCAAATCTCCAAGGAACTGTTGAAAAGGAAAAACAAAGCTGGGGGCATCACAATGCCAGATTTTGAGCTGTACTACAAAGCTGTGATCACAAAGACAGCATGGTACTGGCACAAAAACAGACCCATAGACCAATGGCACAGAATAGAGGGCCCAGAAACGGACCCTCAGCTCTTTGGGAAACTAATATTTGATAAAGCAGGAAAAACATCCGGTGGGAAAAAGACAGTCTCTTCAATAAATGGTGCTGGGAAAATTGGACAGCTACATGCAAAAGAATGAAACTTGACCACTCTCTCACACCATACACAAAAATAAACTCCAAATGGATGAAAGACCTCGATGTGAGACAGGAATCCATCAAAATTCTAGAGGAGAACATAGGCAACAACCTCTACGAAATCGGCCAAAGCAACCTTTTTCATGACACATCCCCAAAGGCAAGAGAAACAAAAGATAACATGAATTTATGGGACTTCATCAAGATTAAAAGTTTCTGCACAGCCAAGGAAACAGTCAGAAAAACTAAGAGGCAGCCCACGGAATGGGAGAATATATTTGCAAATGACACTACAGATAAAGGACTGGTATCCAAGTTCTACAAAGAACTTCTCAAACTCAATACACGAGAAACAAATAAACACATCAAAAAAATGGGCAGAAGATATGAACAGACACTTTTCCAATGAAGACATACAAATGGCTAACAGACACATGAAAAAATGTTCAAAATCATTAGCCATCAAGGAAATTCAAATCAAAACCACACTGAGATACCACCTTACGCCAGTTAGAATGGCAAAAATTGACAAGGCAAGAGACAACAATTGTTGGAGAGGATGTGGAGAAAGGGGATCCCTCCTACATTGTTGGTGGGAATGCAAGTTGGTACAGCCACTCTGGAAAACAGTGTGGAGGTCCCTTAAAAAGTTAAAAATTGAGCTACCCTATGATCCAGCCATTGCACCACTGGGTGTTTACCCCAAAGATATAGACATAGTGAAGAGAAGGGCCATATGCACCCCAATGTTCATAGCAGCAATGTCCACAATAGCTAAATCATAGAAGGAGCCGAGGTACCCTTCAACAGATGACTGGATTAAGAAGTTGTGGTCCATATATACAATGGAATATTACTCAGCTATCAGAAAGAACGAGTTCTCAACATTTGCTGCAACATGGACGGCACTGGAGGAGATAATGCTAAGTGAAATAAGTCAAGCAGAGAAAGACAACTATCATAGGATTTCTCTCATCTATGGAACATAAGAACTAGGATGATCGGTAGGGGAAGAAAGGGATAAAGACAGGGGGGGTAATCAGAAGGGGGAATGAAACTTGAGAGACTATGAACTATGAGAAAGAAACTGAGGACCTCAGAGGGGAGGGGGGTGGGGGAATGGGATAGACCGGTGATGGGTAGTAAGGAGGGCACATATTGCATGGTGCACTGGGTGTTATACACAACTAATGGATCATCGAGCCTTACATCGGAAACCGGGGATGTACTGCATGGTGACTAACATAATATAATAAAAAAAAACATTAAAATAAAAAATAAAAAAAGAAAAAAAAGAAAGGGGAAAACAGTAACTTTATAGTGGAGAAATCTGACACTGACTTGATCAAGTTTCACCTCACTTGTGATGTCATATGAATATCATGTACCCCTGATATGATATGATGAGAAGGGCACTTTACCCCTGCGGTATTCTTTCCAAAAACCTATAAACCCAGTATAATAATGAGAAAACATTAGAGAAACATTTGAGGGATGTTCTACAAAATATCTGATCTGTACTCCTCAAAAGTAACAAGGTCATAAAACAAACAAACAAACAAAAAAAACAGAAAAGGACTGCAAGACTCTTATAGACCAGAGAGACTAAGGTGACATGACAACTGAATACAATATGGTATCCTGGATCATATCCTAGAAGTAAAAGGACAGTAATGAAAAAACTAGTGAGATCCTAATGAAGTCTGGAATTAAGTTAATAGCAGTGTGATTAGTAATGACAAAAGCACAATCCTAAAATGACATTACGAGAAAATGAACCTGGGTGTGGGATATATGGGAATACTCTGTACTATGTTTGCAACTTTTCTATAAATCTAAAATTGTTCATAAAATTATTTTTAAAAATTAAAATAAATAAATAAATAAATAAATAAATAAATAAATAAATATTCCGATTTTGTGCTCCAGGGCTATATCACTTTCTGTTAGCTGGCCTATGGAGGCTCTCCACCATCCCCTGCCATTTATCTTCTGATATATGCCCTCAGATTCATGTCTCTGCACCTCCTACCATGCAAAGAGTGGTTGCTTTTCTATTTGTAGAATTCCAGCAATTCTTTTCTTACATCTCAGGTTGAATTCATAGGTGTTCAGAATGATTTGATAGATACCTAAATTCAAGGACCCATTGGAACGAGGTCCCCTACTCTTCGGCCCTCTTGCCTCCCCCAGTCTTAAATTATGTTTCTTATTTTAATTCCAGTGTATTTCTTATGGTGTGTTGTATTAGTTTCATGTGTACACTATAGTGATGTGACAATTCAACATATAAATCTGTGTTCTTCATATTACATATACTCTTTAATCTCCCTCACCTATTTCACCTATCCCCCCACCCACCTCTGCTTTAGTAACCAGCAATTTGTTCTGTAAAGAGTCTGTTTCTTGGTTTGTCTCCCTCTCTCTCTCTCTTTACCATTACTCATTTGTTTTGTTTCTTAAATTCCACATATCAATGAAATCAAAACTTATTTGCTTTTCTCTGATTGACTTATTTCACTTGGCGTTATACCCTCTAGTTATATCCATGTTGTTATAAATGGCAAGATTTCATTCTTTTTATGGCTGAATAATTTTCCATTATATATATATATACTTTAACTTCTTTATCTATTCATCTACTGATGGACACTTGTGCTGCTTCTGTAAGTTGACTATTGTTTAAAATCATGCTATAAACATAGGGGTGCGTTTATCCCTTTGAATTAATGTTTTTGTAGTTTGGGGGTAAATGCCCAGTAGTTACATTACCAGTTTGTAGGGTAGTTATATTTTTCCCTTTTTGAGGAACCTTCATACTGTTTTCCACCATGGCTGCACCATTTGCAGTCACACTAATAGTACAAGAGGGTTCCTCATTCTCCATATCCTCACCAACAATTTTTGTGTCTCTTGTGTTTTTTTATTTTAGACATTCTGACTGCTGTGATGTGAGGTATCACATTTTTTGATTTGCATTTCCCTGATGATGAGTGATGTTGAACATCTTTTCATGTGTCTGTTGGCTGTCTAGATGTCTTCTTTGAAAAATGTCTATTCCTGTCTTCTGCCCATTTTTTCAGAGAGAGGGAGGGGGTGGGGGAGAGGGAGAGGGAGAGGGAGAGGGAGAGCGTCTTAAGCAGGCTCCATCCCCAGCACAGAGTCCAACGCAGAGCTCTATCTCACAACCCTGAGATCATGACCTCAGCCAAAATCAAGAGTTGGACACTTAACCAACTGAACCACCCAGGTGCCCCACTTCTGCCCATTTTTAAACTAGATTAGTTGAGGGTTTTTTGGTGCTGAGTTTTAAAGTTCTTTGTATATTTTGGATAGTAACCTTTCACCAGATATGTCATTTGCAAGCATCTTCTCCCATTTAGCAAGTTGTCTTTTATTTACATTGGTAGATTCTTTCCCAGTGTGGAAGCTTTTTATTTTAGTTAGTCCCAATAGTGTATTTTTGTTTTTGTTTCCCTTGCCTCAGGAGACATACTTTGAAAAATGTTGCAACAGCTGATGTCAGAGAAATTACTGCCTGTGCTCTCTTCTAGGATTTTTATGGTTTCAGGTCTCACATTTAGGTCTTTAATTCATTTTGAATTTATTTTTTGTGTATGGTATAAGAAAAAGTGGTCCAGTTTCATTCTTCTGCATGTAGCTGTCAAATTTTCTCGTCAGCATTTGTTGAAGAGACTATCTTTTACCCATTGGATATTTTTTCCTACTTTGTCCACAATTAATTGACCATATAGTTGTGGATTCATTTCTGGGTTTTCTATTCTATTCCATTGATCTATGTGTCCATTTTTGCCATTACCATATTATTTTGATCTCTACAGCTTTATAATAAAACTTGAACTATGGAATTATAATGCCTCCACCTTTTCTTTTCTTTTTCAATGTTGCTTTGGCTACTCGTGGTTTTTGTGGTTCCATACAAATTTTAGGATTGTTTGTTTTAGTTCTATGAAAAATACTATTGGCATTTCATAAAAATAGAGAATAAAACAGTGATTGGCAGATAATGTGCGGTGGGGGAAATGAAAAGATAATGGTCAAGGGCACAAACTTCCTGTAATAAGATAAATACGTTCTGGGGTTCAAATGCATGTCATTGTGACTATAATTAACAGTACTGTATTATATACTTGAAAATTGTTGAGAGTAGATCTTAAATATGAGTGCTACCAAAAGAATGGTAGTTATGTGAGGGAATTAAGATGTAAACTAATCTTATTGTGGTAATCATTTTAAAATAGATAGGTTCCGTGGGAGTTAAGATGGCGGAGGAGTAGGAGACCCCTTTTTCAGCCGGTCCCCTGAGTCGAGCTGGATAGGTACCAGACCAGCCTAAACAACCACGGAATCAGCCTGAGGCACAGGAAGATACATCTGGATCTCTACAAATGAACATCTCCAGCACTGAGTATTGAGGTATGAAGTGGGGAGCCGTGAAACCGCGCACAGATATCGGAAGATAAATGGAAGGGGGAGGGAGCCGCCGCGTTCGGGTGCCGGGAAGCAGCAGCCACCTGCACAGGGGAGCTGGTGGACTCACGGACGGCACCTGCGAGAGAGCGGCCTGAGACCGGTGACCCGGGAGCGCGCACCACCAGGCATCTCGTGGAACTCCGGAATCCCAGTGTGCTCACGGGATCCAGACTGAGACCCGGAGATCGTGGAGCGCTTGGGGGGCGGCTGGCGGCTGGCGGGCCACCTGCACAGGGGAGAGGGCGGACTCGCGGATGGCACCTGCGAAACAGCAGACTGAGACCCTGAGCTGGATGCGTGCGCGACCATGCTTCTCACGGAACTCCAGAATCCTGGTGTGCTTACCGGGCATAGACTGAGACCAGGAGATCCGGGAGAGCGCGAGGGCGACTGGCGGCTGGCGGCGTTAGAAACACAAAGGACAGAGACGCACCGGCCCTGAGAGTGAGAGCAGGGACTCCGGGTGTGGGGCGCGCAGCGCAGGACGCTGCAGGGTTGAGCAGCACCAACAGTAACGGAGTTAAAGTGGCCAGAACATCAGTGGAGAACCGGCCGCAATCCCTCTGTTCTGTGACAATGCAGCCTCTGCTGCTCTGACTCTCAGAAGAGGCATAACAGACCGCCAGGGAAAGCCGCCAGAGAACAAAAGCCTGGAAATACCGGCTCACAGCGTGCCCATCCCCATCCCCCCTCGCAGGGGACACGGAGACTCTACCCAAACAGGGTTGCCTGAGTATCGGCGCGGCAGGCCCCTCCCCCAGAACACAGAAGGCAGGCTGAAAAATCAAGAAGCCCACAACCCGGGCGCCTGGGTGGCGCAGTCATTGAGCACCTGTCTCTGGCTTAGGGCGTGATCCCGGCATTCCGGAAAGGAGTCCCTCATCGGGCTCCTCCTCTGGGAGCCTGCTTCTTCCTCTCCCACTCCCCTGCTTCTGTTCCCGTTCTTGCTAACTGTCTGTCACTCTCTCTCAGATAAATAAATAAATAAAATCTTTAAAGAAGAAGCCCACATCCCTAAGATCCCTATAAAACAAGGGGCACGGCCTGGAACCCAGTCAATAATTTGGGCTCTGGACAACCCCGCAACCTCTCCTCATCAGAATGACAAGAAGGAGAAGCCCCCCCAGCAAAGAAAAGACAGGAGACTGTGGCCTCTGCCACAGAAATAATGGATATGGATGTAACCAAAGTATCAGAAATGGAATTCAGAGTCACGATGCTCAAAAGGATGAGTAGAATTGAAAAAAGTATTAACGAAAAAGTTACTGAGAATATAGAATCCCTAAGGACAGAAATGAGAGCGAATCTGACAGAAATTAAAAATTCTATGAGCCAAATGCAGGCAAAACTAGAGGCTCTGATGGCCAGGGTCACAGAAGCAGAGGAAGGGGTTAGTGAATTGGAGGATGGGTTAATAGAGGAAAAAACAAAAATAGAAGCTGGTCTTAAAAAATCCACACCCATGAATGTAGGTTACGGGAGATTACTGACTCAATGAAACGATCCAATGTTAGAATCATCGGCATCCCCGAGGGGGTGGAGAAAAACAGAGGTCTAGAGGAGATATTTGAACAAATTGTAGCTGAAAACTTCCCTAATCTAGCTAGGGAAACAAACGTTCGTGTCCAAGAGGCAGAGAGGATCCCTCCCAAGCTCAACCACGAGAAACCTACGCCACGTCACGTCATAGTGCATTTCGCAAATATTAGATCCAAGGATACAGTATTGAAAGCGGCCAGGGCAAAGAAATTTCTCACGTACCAAGGCAAAGGCATCAGAATTACGTCAGACCTGTCTACACAGACCTGGAATGAGAGAAAGGGTTGGGGGAGCATTTTTAAAGCTCTTTCAGAGAAAAACATGCAGCCAAGGATCCTTTATCCAGCAAGGCTGTCATTCAGAATTGATGGAGAAATAAAGACATTTCAGAATCCCCACTCATTAACCAATTTTGTAACCACAAAACCAGCCCTACAAGAGATATTAAGGGGGGTTCTATAAAAGTAAAAAGGCCCCAAGAGTGATACACAAAAGAAAGTCACAACCAATACAAACAAAGCCTTTACTGGCAACATGGCATCATTAAAATCATATCTCTCAGTTCTTAGAGCCAATGTGAACGGTTTGAATGCTCCCATAATACGCCACAGGGTTGCAGATTGGATAAAAAGAAATGACCCATCCATTTGCTGTCTACAAGAGACTCATTTCGAACCCAAAGATGCATTCAGACTGAGAGTAAGGGGATGGAGTACCATCTTTCACGCAAATGGACCTCAAAAGAAAGCTGGGGTAGCAATTCTCATATCAGATAAATTGGATTTTAAACTATAGACTATAGTTAGAGACACAGAAGGGCCCTATATTATTCTTAAAGGAAGTATTCAACAAGTGGATATGACAATTATAAATATATATGCCCCCAACAGGGGAGCAGCAAGATACACAAGCCAACTCTTAACCAGAATAAAGAGACATATAGATAAAAATACATTAATAGTAGGGGACCTCAACACTCCACTCTCAGAAATAGACAGAACACCCTGGCAAAAACTAAGCAAAGAATCAAAGGCTTTGAATGCCATACTTGACGAGTTGGACCTCATAGATATATATAGAACACTACACCCCAGAACCAAAGAATACTCATTCTATTCTAATGCCCATGGAACATTCTCAAGAATAGACCATGTTCTGGGACACAAAACAGGTCTCAACTGATACCAAAAGATTGAAATTATCCCCTGCATATTCTCAGACCACAACGCTCTGAAATTGGAACTCAACCACAAGGAAAAATTTGGAAGAAACTCAAACACTTGGAGACTAAGAACCATCCTGCTCAGGAATGACTCGATAAACCAGGAAATTAAAAATCAAATTAAACAATTTATGGAGACCAATGAGAATGAAATACAACAGTCCAAAACCTATGGGATACTGCAAAGGCAGTCCTAAGGGGGAAATACATAGCCATCCAAGCCTCACTCAAAAGAATAGAAAAATCTAAAATGCAGTTTTTATATTCTCACCTCAAGAAGCTGGAACAGCAACAGAGGGACAGGACTAATCCACGCAAGAGGAAGCAGTTGACCAAAATTAGAGCTGAAATCAATCAAGCAGAAACCAGAAGTATAGTAGAGCAGATCAACAGGACTAGAAGCTGGTTCTTTGAGAGAATCAATAAAATTGACAGACCACTGGCAACACTTATCCAAAAGAAAAGAAAAAGGACCCAGATTATTAAAATTATGAATGAAAAAGGAGAGGTCACGACAAACACCATTGAAATTGGAAGGATTATTAGAAACTTTTATCAGCAGCTATATGCCAATAAACTAAGCAATCTGGAAGAGATGGAATCCTTCCTGGAAACCTATAAACTACCAAGATTGAAACAGGAAGAAATTGATTTCTTAAACAGGCCAATTAGTTATGACGAAATTGAGTCAGTGATAAACAACCTTCCAAATAACAAAACTCCAGGCCCGGACGGTTTTCCTGGGGAATTCTACCAAACATTCAAAGAAGAAATAATACCTATTTTCCTAAGCTATTTCAAAAAATAGAAACAGAAGGAAAGCTACCAAACTCATTTTATGAGGCCAATATTACCTTGATCCCCAAACCAGGCAAAGACCCCCTCAAAAAGGAGAATTACAGACCGATTTCCCTAATGAATATGGACGCCAAATCCTCAACAAGATACTTGCTAATAGAATCCAACAGTACATTAAAAGGATTATCCATCACGATCAAGTGGGATTCATACCTGGGATGCAAGCATGGTTCAATATTTGCAAATCAATCAGCATGATACATCATATCAACAAGAAAAGACTCAGGAACCATATGATCCTCTCAATTGATGCTGAAAAAGCATTTGACAAAATACAGCATCCTTTCCTGATTAAAACCCTTCAGAGTGTAGGAATAGAGGGTACATTTCTCAATCTCATAAAAGCCATCTATGAAAAGCCTACTGCAAATATTATTCTCAATGGGGAAAAGCTAGAAGCCTTTCCCTTAGGATCAGGAACTCGACAAGGATGCCCACTCTCACCAGTATTATTCAACATAGTATTAGAAGTCCTTGCAACAGTAATCAGACGACAAAAAGGGATCAAAGGTATTCAAATCGGCAAAGAAGAAGTCAAAATGTCTCTCTTCGCAGATGACATAATACTCTATATGGAAAACCCAAAAGAAGCCACTCCCAAACTATTAGAAGTTATAGAGCAATTCAGTAACGTGGCGGGATACAAAATCAATGCTCAGAAATCAGTTGCATTTCTATACACAAATAACGAGACCGAAGAAAGAGAAATTAGGGAATCCATCCCATTTACAATAGCACCAAAAACCGTACGTTACCTTGGAATTAACTTAACCAGAGACGTAAAGGACCTATATTCTAGAAACTATAAATCACTCTTGAAAGACATTGAGGAAGACATAAAAAGATGGAAAGATAGGGGCACCTGGGTGGCACAGCGGTTAAGCGTCTGCCTTCGGCTCAGGGCGTGATCCCAGTGATCTGCGATCGAGCCCCGCATCAGGCTCCTCCGCTGGGAGCCTGCTTCTTCCTCTCCCACTCCCCCTGATGTGTTCCGTCTCTCGCTGGCTGTCTCTCTCTGTCAAATAAATAAATAAAATCTTTAAAAAAAAAAAAAAGATGGAAAGATATTCCATGCTCATGGATCAGAAGAATTAACATGGTTAAAATGTCCATGCTAGCCAGAGCAATCTACACTTTCAATGCTATCCCTATCAAAATACCAATGACATTTTTCAAAGAACTGGAACAAACAGCCCTTAAATTTGTGTGGAACCAGAAAAGGCCACGAATCTCCAAGGAACTGCTGAAAAGGAAAAACAAAGCTGGGGACATCACAATGCCGGATTTCAAGCTGTACTACAAAGCTGTGATCACAAAGACAGCATGGTACTGGCACAAAAACAGACACATAGACCAGTGGAACAGAATAGAGAACCCAGAAATGGACCCTTGGCTCTTTGGGCAACTAATATTTGATAAAGCAGGGAAAAACATCCGGTGGGAAAAAGACAGTCTCTTCAATAAATGGTGCTGGGAAAATTGGACAGCTACATGCAAAAGAATGAAACTTGACCACTCTCTCACACCATACACAAAAATAAACTGCAAATGGATGAAAGACCTCGATGTGAGACAGGAATCCATCAAAATTCTAGAGGAGAACATAGGCAGCAACCTCTACGACATCGGCCAAAGCAACCTTTTTCATGACACATCCCCAAAGGCAAGAGAAACAAAAGATAAAATGAATTTATGGGACTTCATCAAGAATAAAAGTTTCTGCATAGCCACGGAAACAGTCAGAAAAACTAAGAGGCAGCCCACGGAATGGGAGAATATATTTGCAAATGACACTACAGATAAAGGACTGGAATCCAAGATCTACAAAGAACTCAAACTCAATACACGATAAACAAATAAACAAATCAAAAAAACGGGCAGAAGATATGAACAGACACTTTTCCAATGAAGACATACAAATGGCTAACAGACACATGAAAAAATGTTCAAAATCATTAGCCATCAAGGAAATTCAAATCAAAACCACACTGAGATACCACCTTACGCCAGTTAGAATGGCAAAAATTGACAAGGCAAGAAACAACAATTGTTGGAGAGGATGTGGAGAAAGGGGATCCCTCCTACATTGTTGGTGGGAATGCAAGTTGGTACAGCCACTCTGGAAAACAGTGTGGAGGTCCCTTAAAAAAGTTAAAAATTGAGCTACCCTATGATCCAGCCATTGCACCACTGGGTGTTTACCCCAAAGATACAGATGTAGTAAAGAGAAGGGCCATATGCACCCCAATGTTCATAGCAGCAATGTCCACAATAGCTAAATCGTGGAAGGAGCTGAGATGCCCTTCAACAGATGACTGGATTAAGAAGTTGTGGTCCATATATACAATGGAATATTACTCAGCTATCAAAAAGAACGAATTCTCAACATTTGCTACAACATGGACGGCACTGGAGGAGATAATGCTAAGTGAAATAAGTCAAGCAGAGAAAGACAACTATCATATGATTTCTCTCATCTATGGAACATAAGAACTAGGATGATCAGTAGGGGAAGAAAGGGATAAAGAAAGGGGGGGTAATCAGAAGGGGGAATGAAACATGAGAGACTATGGACTCTGAGAAACAACCTGAGGGCCTCAGAGGGGAGGGGGGTGGGGTAATGGGATAGACCGGTGATGGGTAGTAAGGAGGGCACGTATTGCATGGTGCACTGGGTGTTATACGCAACTAATGAATCATCGAGCCTTACATCGGAAACTGGGGATGTACTGTATGGTGACTAACATAATATAATAAAAAATCATTAAAAAAATAGATAGGTTCATCAAAGCATCACATTTTTTCCTTCTGCTTATATATGTTAATAACATTTTAATAAAGCAGGAAAAAAGAGAAAAGCAATACAAAAATTAAAAATTCAGGATGATATAAAAATAAAATAATTACAGGTAATATTTATGTAATGCTTACCTGATGTCTGACATTATTCTAAGTAATTTCTGTAAATGAGCTCATTTTATCGTCACTTCTGCCTTATTATAATTCTATTTTAAGATGAGGAAACTGAGGCTCAGCTAAATGAAGCCACTTTCCCAACTTCACACATCTAGAAAGCAGAATAAGTTGGGATTTGAAAACAGCAATCTAACTCTAAAGTCTGGCTCTTAATTACAAAACACAACAGCACAAATTTATGAACTTCACAAGTGTGGTCTCAGCAGTCAGACAGCCTGGGTTCCAATTCAAGCTCTGACATTTGCCAGCTGTGTGAAATTGGTCAAAATACCTCATTTCTTTGTGCTTTAGTTTTCTCCTCTGTGAAATAGAAGTAATAATAGCACATAAATCCCAGGGCTGCTGAAAGGAGTCAATGATATAAAGCATATAAACCTGTTAAAGTTGTCTCTGACACAATGTGCTCAATAAATGTTACCTATTTAAGCATTTAGAAAAGACAGAACTTTGTGGGATTTATATATTTGGGAATGATGGGAGCCAATAAAGAAAGAGGGTGATGCTATTACAAAGAGAAATAAAGAATTAAAAAAAATTTTTTTAAAGGATTAAAAGTAGGCAGTATCATGACAGTCGACAGAAGCATGTGGTAAAGTAATGTAGTAACTAAGACGATAACCCCCATAACCCTTAGCCTGTGTTAAGTCCCAGTTGTGCTATTTTCAATGGTTACATGACACTGAGCAGGTTATGTAATCCCAAATCTGCCTCAGTGTTTTTATATGTGAAAAGAGAGCACCATTAGTACTTACCACAAAGAGTATTGGATTGATTAAATGCATTAACACATACAAAACACTTCAATGTTTGACACACAAGAAGCTCCCAGTGAATGTTGGCTTGTATTATTTCCAAAATGAGAGAAATATTTGCTTAATGAAGTTTGGTAGCACCTATGAAAGGAAAAGGGACAGAAAGAATAAAGGGAAACCTAACTTTCAGTGTGCATGTCTTCAAATCCACCCCCTCTTCTTCATCCCCACTGCCCAGGACATCATTTGGATTCTTATTATTTCTTACCTGGTCCTATTGTATATGGAGTGGGGTAAATAAGACATGAGTTGTGGAAAAAGAAACAACCTTGTTTGCCTGGATCATCAGGTTGAAGAAGGTTCTTGGTTGCTTGGTGAGAGAATTTAGACTTGATCCTAAAGGCAGTAGGGAGTCCTGGAAGATTTTGGAACAAAAAAATAGTATTATAGAATTGTATGTGTGTTTTTTTTAATTATCTTAATTGGAGCAAGACTAGGTTTGGGGAAACTAGTTAAGAGACTTTCCAATAACCCAGATAGAGATGATTAGTGCCTGACAAAGTACTAAAGAAGGAAGGACAGGATACAAGAAATATTGGGGAAGCTAATGAAATTTTGAAAATTCATTTAGTCACTCAATATTCATCTAGTATATGTCTGGCATGGTAATAGGCTTTGGGGATTCAGCAACATATAATAATTCATTCATCAGCAAATATTTATTGAACAATGAAAATTCATGCATTGTTCTAAGGAGCTGGAGATTCAGCAGTGGTTCCTGCTTTTAAGGAGCTCAAAGCCTAGACTGGGGGAAAGATAATTAAGGTAGATTTTGACAATGCTGGGATAAAGGTTAAATCAGCATCTAACCTAGTCTGTCCTGGTAACAGGAGCCATGCTACCTAAACTGTGTCATCTTTGGGAGTAAAATGACAAGGGAAGAAGTCAGAGAGAAAAGAAGAGACCAGATTGTGAAGGTTTTTGATACAGTCGAAAGTTTGAGCTCTTTTGGGCAAAAGGTGGGCATTACAGGATTTAAATGAGGGTGTGCAATCCAATTTTAGAAATATTGCTCTGAGAATAAAGTGGGGGTAGACTAGTTTGTAAATGTAAAGACTGTAGAATGTAAAGAACAGAGAAGACTCCTAAATTTATAGGTCAGAAAAGTCCCATAGAGATCCTCCAATATTAACCAACATCATTCAATTTTATAGACTGAGATTCCAGAGAGGTCAAGTGACTGGTCATACAGCTAATAAAATGGCAAAGCTTCAATCTATAGGTCTGCCCTGATTCTCAGTATAGTGTTCTAATTACTACTTCCTGGTTTGGAACTGGAAGATGGTCAGTAAAAAGGACTACAAGAATAGGGATGGCACCAGCCTATCCCATTCCCCCGCCCCCCTGCCCTCTGAAGCCCTCAGTTTGTTTCTCAGAGATAAGCTGGTGATGGGTAGTAAGGAGGGCACGTATTGCATGGTGCACTGGGCCTTATATGCAACTAATGAATCATGGAACTTTACATCAAAAACCAGGGATGTACTGTATGGTGACTAACATAATATAATAAAAAAATATTATTATAAAAAATAAATAATAAAAAAATAAAAGAATCTCAAAAATGTTAAGTTGGCTGAAAGAGAAAAAAAAGAATAGGGATGGCAAATATGAACAGCAAGATAATGAGAAAGAGATTAGAAGACAGGATCTTAAACTGAGTCTGGGCGGGTGGGGGTGGAGGGTGGGAGGAGCTTTGTTTTTCCACGTTAATAACACCAAAGTTTTACAACCCTTACCACTAAAAAAAGAACATTCTTGGTCACAAGGCCAAGGAAAGGTGAATACTAAGAGAGTTGGAGGGGTGGGTGCTAAGGAAGTATATGCAGTCTGTAAAGGAAGCATGGGGTGTAACCTTTAAAGCGCAGGTCAGAAAGTTGAGATTTTTTCCTATTTTGCTAACCGCAGCCTCAATCACGAACGGTGTACTCCAGTGCCCTCTGCTGAATCCTAAAGGCTGTCTACCTATCTCTGAGTCAGGCAGGCAGTAAGAGACAAAGCTAAAATGGCGGCGACGCCCGCACACGATATGTCTGTCATAGAGCATAATGGGAAGGATTTGGAAGCAGTGACTGGAGGATGGACCCCAGACGCTGATTGCTGGATTTGGGGTTTTGGACCCCAGAGCTGTGACAGCACCGTCCTTGCGAAAGCACTTTGGAAAATCTGTAGAGGTCTCTGACAGGTATGGCAATGTTGTCATTAATGCGGAAAGTCCAGTAGGCGGCGGTAGAGGGCAGCATAAGAGCCACAGTCATTCCTTACTTTTTATCTAGAACTGAGCTGTTATGACAGGATTTGAAGCCGAGTTAAAGTTTAAGATTGACGGAATTTAGACTTTAGAGCAAAGAGTTTTAATCTGAGACACTTGGGTGAGTCACATAGCAGGGCTTTGTGGCAGAGGTGAAGATCAGTGAGTGAAGACTTTGAAATAGTATATAAAAACATGCATGTGTAATTTTCTGTGCATTTTGGTGTAGAAAGTGTTCAAAGATTTCATTAGATTTTCCCAAGGGGATTGGTGAATCTTTCCTTTAGAAGGATGAGGTCTGGGCCAAGGATAAGGTACTATAATGATTATGTAGAGCTTTAGAGGCAGACTCTGGTTTCACATCTATACTCCACTGACCTCTAGCTGTGTGATCTTCGGCAAGCATCTTAACCGGTCTGCTTCAGTTACTCATCTGTAAAATGAGGATAATAGCAGTGACTATCTCTCAGGGTTGTTATAAAATGAGTTTATTAACTAAAATTTGTTATAATGAGCATTTATTAGCTAAAAATAATTTTATAACTTCCCTAAAGTTTAATGACCCTTGGCAACATTAGAGGATCTCATGTTGTTACACTATCAACATCAATTCTCTCCTTTGATTCTCCTTGTGATTTTGTAGGATTGGTTTACACGTAAGGAAAATTGAGACAGAGACAGGCTAAATAACTTATATGAGGTTGTTCAGCTAGTCAGTGACAAAGTTAGGTTTCTAGATTCTTAGCCTAGTGCTGTTTATATTATGCTGTGATGGACTGATGCAAAGGACCTTATAGAAACTTGGATTAAATCTAACCATGGCTCTCATTTTGTAGTTGGGAATAAATCATCTGGTGGTCCTGTAACTATCCTGGGCTTGAACACATGTGACAGGGAGCAAATTGCATATTGGGCAACCCAGCTCATTTTTAGTAGAGTAACTTAATTGTGATGTGCCCTATTAACATTCAGATTTGTCCAGAATTCTCACATGTTAAGGAAAGTAAAAGCTTTCCTTGACTGTTCCTTCTCCAGCTGTCACCCTCTCCCCTTCTCTTCTCAGCAGGCTTCAAAAAAGAGGGCTGTGCTTCAAAGACTTCACTTCTGCTTCCCCTATCAGCTCACTGTCCAAGCATTATATCAGTGTCCTTCTCATTGGCAAAGCCAGTAGGCACTCTTCTGACCCATGTGCTGCTTATAACCCTATTGACCCTTGATCTGTAAGGTACCATCTCCCTCTTTTCTTTATGGTTTATTTCCCTCTGCCTATCCCTTAAGTAATGATACTCTTTTTTTATAATAATAATATTTTTTATTATATTATGTTAGTCACCATACAGTACATCCCTGGTTTTTGATGTAAAGTTCCATGACTCATTAGTTGCATACAACACCCACTGCACCATGCAATACAAGCCCTCCTTACTACCCATCACCAGCCTATCCCATTCCCCCACCCCCTCCCCTCTGAAGCCCTCAGTTTGTTTCTCAGAGTCCATAGTCCCTCATGGTTCATTCCCCCTTCTGATTACTCCCCCCTTTCTTTATCCCTTTCTTCCCCTACCGATCTTCCTAGTTCTTATGTTCGATAGATGAGAGAAACCATATGATAATTGTCTTTCTCTGCTTGACTTATTTCACTTAGCATTATCTCCTCCAGTGCTGTCCATGTTGCAGCAAATGTTGAGAAATCTTCTTTTTGATAGCTGAGTAATATTCCATTGTATATATGGACCACATCTTCTTTATCCAGTCATCTGTTGAAAGGCATCTTGGCTCCTTCCACAATTTAGCTATTATGGACAATGCCGCTATGAACATTGGGGTGCATATGACCCTTCTCTTCACTAAGTCTGTCTCTTTGGGGTAAATGCACAGTAGTGCAATGGCTGGATCATAGGGTACCTAAAATTTTAACTTTTGAAGAGAGCACCACACTGTTTTCCAGAGTGGCTATACCAACTTGCATTCCCACCAACAATGTAGGAGGGATCCCCTTTCTCCACGTCCTCTCCAACAATTGTTGTTCCTTGCCTTGTCCATTTTTGCCATTCTAACTGGCGTAAGGTGGTATCTTAGTGTGGTTTTGATTTGAATTTCCCTGATGGCTAATGATTTTGAACTTTTTTCCATGTGTCTGTTAGCCATTTGTATGTTTTATTGGAAAAGTCTGTTCATATCTTCTGCGCATTTTACGATTTATTTGTTTCTCATGTATTGAGTTTGAGAAGTTCTTTGTAGATCTCTGATACCAGTCTTTTATCTGTAGTATCATTTGCAAATATATTCTCCCATTCCATGGGCTACCTCTTAGATTTTTTGACTGTTTCCTTGGCTGAGCAGAAGGTTTTATCTTGATGAAGTCCCACAAGTTGATTTCCTCTTTTGTTTCTCTTGCCTTTGGAGATGTGTCATGAAAAAGGTTGCTGTGGTGGATGTCGTAGAGGTTGCTGCCTAAGCTCTCCCCTAGGACTTTGATGGATTCCTGTCTCACAATGAGGTCTTTCATCCATTTGGAGTTTATCTTTGTGCATGGTGTGAGAGAGTGGCCAAGTTTCATTCTTTTGCATGTAGCTGTCCAATTTTCCCAGCACCATTTATTGAAAAGACTCTTTTTTTCCACTGGATGTTTTTTCCTGCTTTATCAAGAATTACTTGCCCAAAGAGCCAAGGGTCCATTTCTGGGTTCTCTATTCTGTTCCATTGGTCTATGTGTCTGTTTTTGTGCCAGTACCATGCTGTCTTTGTGCTCACAGCTTTGTAGTACAACTTGAAATCCGGCATTGTGATGCGCCCAGCTTTGTTTTTCCTTTTCAACAATCCCTTGGCGATTCGTGGCCTTTTCTGGTTTAAAAATTTAAGGGCTGTTTGTTCCAGTTCTTTGAAAAATGTCAATGGTATTTAATAGGGATGGCATTGAAGGTGTAGATTGCTCTGTGTAGCATGGACATTTTAACTATGTTAATTCTTCCGATCCATGAGCATGGAATATTTTTCATTGTTTTTGTGTCTTCTTCAATGTCTTTCAAGAGTGATTTGTGGTTTCTAGAATATAGATCCTTTACATCTCTGGTTAAGTTAATTCCAATGTAACGTATGATTTTTGGTGCTATTGTAAATGGGATGGATTCCCTATTTTCTCTTTCTTCAATCTCATTGTTCGTGTATAGGAATGCAACTGATTTCTGAGCATTGATTTTGTATCCCGCCACATTACTGAATTGCTCTATAACTTCTAGTAGTTTGGGGGTGGATTCCTTTGGGTTTTCCATATAGAGTATCATGTCATCTGCGAAGAGAAACAGTTTGACTTCTTCTTTGCCGATTTGGATACCTTTTATCCATTTTTGTTGTCTGATTGCTGTTGCAAGGACTTCTAGTACGATGTTGAATAATAATGGCATGAGTGGGCATCCTTGTTGTGTTCTTAAGGGAAAGGCTTCCAGCTTTTCCACATTGAGAATGATATTTGCTGTAGGCTTTTCATAGATGGTTTTTATGAGATTGAGGAATGTACCCTCTATCCCTACACTCTGAAGTGTTTTAATCAGGAAAGAATGCTGTATTTTGTCAAATGCTTTTTCTGCATCTATTGAGAGGGTCATATGATTCGTGGCTTTTTTCTTGTTGATAAAATCTATGACACTGGTAGATTTGCGAATGTTGAACCACCCTTGCACCCAGGGATGAATCCCACTTGGTCATGATGGATAATCCTTTTAATGTACTGTTGGATCCTATTAGCTAGGATGTTGTTGAGAATTTTGGCATCCATATTCATCAGGGATATCGGTCTGTAATTCTCCTTTTTGATGGGGTCTTTGCCTGGTTTTGGGATCAAGGTATTATTGGCCTCATAGAATGAGTTTGGTAGTTTTCCTTCCGTTTCTATTTCTTGAAACAGCGTTAGGAGAATAGGTATTATTACTTCTTTGAATGTTTGGTAGAATTCCCCAGGGAATCCATCAGGTCCTGGAGTTTTGTTTTTTGGAAGGTTTTTAATCACCGTTTCAATCTCTTCATAATTAATTGGCCTGTGTAAAAAATCAATTTCTTCCTGTTTCAGTCTTGGTAGTTTAAAGGTTTCCAGGAAGGCCTCCATCTCTCCCAGGTTGCTTACTTTATTGGCATAAAGCTGTTGATAAAAGTTTCTAATAATCCTTCCTATTTCATTGGTGTTGGTTGTGACCTCTCCCTTTTCATTCATAATTTTATCAATTTGGGTCCTTTCTCTATTCTTTTGGATAAGTCTTGCCAGTGGTTTGTCAATTTTATTTCTTCTTTCAAAGAAGCAGCTTCTAGTTCTGTTGACCTGCTCTACTGTGCTCCTGGTTTCTAATTCATTGATCTCTGCTCCAATCTTGATCAACTGCTTTTTTGTGTGTGGATTAGGCCTATTCCTCTGTTCGTGTTCCAGCTTCTTGAGGTGAGAATATAAAAACTGCATTTTAGATTGTTCTATTGTTTTGAGTGAGGCTTGGATGGCTATATATTTTCCCCTTAGGACTGCCTTTGCAGTGTCACACAGATTTTGGACCGTTGTGTTTTCATTCTCATTGGTCTCCATAAATTGTTTAAATTGATTTTTGATTTCCTGGTTTATCAAATCATTCTTGAGCAGGATGGTTCTTAGTCTTCAAGTGTTTGAGTTTCTTCCAAATTTTTCCTTGCGGTTGAGTTCCAATTTCAAAGCATTGTGGTCTGAGAATATGCAGGGAACAATTTCAGTCTTTTGGTATCTGTTGAGACCTGTTTTGTGACCCAGAACATGATCTATTCTGGAGAATATTCCATGTGCATTAGAGTAGAATGAGTATTCTTTTATTCTGGGGTGTAGTGTTCTATATATATCTCTGAGGTCCAACTCATCTAGTATGGCATTCAAAGCTCTTGTTTCTTTGTTTTTTTTTCTGCTTAAGTGATCTATCTATTGCTGATAGTGGAGTATTGAGGTCCCCTACTATTAACGTATTTTTATCTATATGTCTCTTTACTCTGGTTAAGAGTGGGCTTGTGTATCTTGCTGCTCACCTGTTGGGGGCATATATATTTATAATTGTCATATCCACCTGTTGGATACATCCTTTAAGAATAATATAATGTATTTCTGTATCTGTAACTATAGTCTTTAGTTTAAAATCCCATCTGTCTGATATGAGAATTGCTACCCCAGCTTTTTTTTGAGGTCCATTGGCATGAAAGATTGTATTCCATCCCTTTACTTTCAGTCTGGATGTATCTTTAGGTTCAAAATGAGTCTCTTGTTGACAGCAAATGGATAGGTCATGTCTTTTTATCCAATCTGCAACCCTGTGACATATAATGGTAGCATTTAGGCCATTTACATTGAGAGTGATTATTGAGAGATACGATTTTAATGATGCCATGTTGCCTGTAAAGTCTTTGTTTCTATAGATTGTGACTTTCTGTTCTGTATCACTCTTGGGGCATTTTTACTTTTATAGAACCCCCCTTAATATCTCCGGTAGGGCTGGCTTCGTGGTTATGAAATTGGTCAGTGACTGGCGATTCTGGAAGGTCCTTATTTCTCCATCAATTCTGAATGACAGCCTTGCTGGATAAAGGATCCTTGGCTGCATGTTTGTCTCTGAAAGAGCTTTAAAAATGCCTCCCCCACCCTTTCTCTCATTCCAGGTCTGTGTAGACAGGTCTGACGTAATTCTGATACCTGCCTTGGTATGTGGGAAATTTCTTTGCCCTGGCCGCTTTCAATACTGTATCCTTGGATCTAATATTTGCGAAATGCACTATGACGTGACGTGGTGTAGGTTTGTCGTGGTTGAGCTTGGGAGGGGTCCTCTCTGCCTCTTGGACATGAATGTTTGTTTCCCTCACTAGATTAGGGAAGTTTTCAGCTACAATTTGATCAAATATCTCTTCTAGACCTCTGTTTTTCTCCACCCCCTCAGGGATGCCAATGATTCTGACATTGGAACGTTTCATTGACTCAGTAATCTCCCGTAACCTACATTCCTGAGATTGGATTTTTTTAAGCCATGTTTCTGTTTTAGCTTTCTCTTCTACTAACCCGTCCTCCAATTCATTGATTCGTTCTTTTGCCTCATTTACCCTGGCCATCAGAGCATCTAGTTTTGACTCCATTTGATTCATAGCATTTTTAATTTCTGCCAGATTCATTCTCATATCCACCCTTAGAGATTCTATATTCTCGTTAATATTTTCTTTAATATTTTTTTTCAAGTGTACACATCATCTTGACTATTGTTACTCTGAACTCCATTTCTGATAATTTGGTTATATCCATATCCGTTAGTTCTGTGGGAAAGGCCACAGGCTCATTGTCTTTTCTTTGTCGGGGGGGATTTCTCCTTCTCGTCATTCTGATGAGGAGAGGTTGCGGGGTTGTCCAGAGCCCAAATTATTGACCAGGACCCAGGCAGTGTACACTTGTTTTATAGGGACCTTAGGGATTGTGGGCTTCGTGATTTTTCAGCCTGCCTTCTGCGGGAGGGGCCTGCTGTGCTGATATTCAGGCAACCCTGTTTCGGTAGAGTCTCCCTGTCCCCTGCGAGGGGGAATGGGGATGGGCACACTGTGAGCTGGTATTTCCAGGCTTTTGTTCTCTGGCGGCTTTCCCTGGCGGTTTGCTGTGCCTCTTCTGAGAGTCAGAGCAGCAGTGGCCGAATCCCAGCCTCTGTATCAGAACAGAGAGATCGCAGTCCGCTCTCCACCGAGTTCTTCTGGCCACTTTAACTCTGTTTCTGTTGGTGCTGCTAAACCCTGCAGCATCCCGGGATGTGCGCCCCACACCCGGCGTCCCAGCCCTGGCATGTCTCTGTCCTTTGTGTTTCTAACACCGCCAGCAGCCAACTGCCCCCATGCACTCCGGCGCTCCGTTTCAGTGTGGTTCACGTGCACTCCGGAGCTCCAGTTTTCAGACTGGTTGCACGAGTTCCTCAGCTCACAGTCTCAGTTTGCTCTCTCGCGGGTGCCGGTGGGCAAGTCCGCCCACTCCCCAGTGTGGGTGGCTACCACTTCCCGGTGCCCAAATGCGGCGGCTCCCTCCCCCTTCTGTTTATCTTCCGATATCTGTGCGCTGATTCATGGCTCCCCGATTCATACCTCAATGCTCAGTGCTGGAGATGTTCATTTGTAGAGATCCAGATGTATCTTCCTGCATCTCAGGCTGATTCTGTGGGTGTTCAGGGTGGTCTAGTACCTATCCCGCTCGCCTCAGGGGACCAGCTGAAAAAGGGGACCCCTACTCCTCCGCCATCTTAACTCCTCCCCCCTTAAGTAGTGATATTCTATAGAGATATGTCTTTGGCCTTTTCTTCTTCTTATGTTACATTTATTTCCTGAATGATGTTATCCCCTCACTCAGTTTCAAACAACACCTGAAGCTAATGGCTATTAAACTTTTGTCCATTGCCCAGGCTGATTTCCTCAAATTAAGACCTACATATCAAACTACCTACCATATATCTCACAAGCACCTCCAGGTCTTTCTTCAAAAACTAAATTTGTCATTTTCCCCTTGCCTCAGATCCAAAGTGCTCCCATCCAATTCAGTCACCAAAACCAGAACTTCGGCTATAATTCTTTCTTTCTTTCTTTCTTTCTTTCTTTCTTTCTTTCTTTCTTTCTTTCTTTCTTTCTTTCTACCTTAAGTCTTACATCCCACCAATCATCAATTTATCTGTTCATTTTACAAGTACTAACTCAGCACCTACTTTGTTCCCAGTGTTATGGTAGGTGCTGAGGATATTGCATCTAGTTCAGTCCCTAGCACAGTTCCTGTCTTCGTGAAACTTTCATTTCAGTACCAAAACCAATATTAAGCTGTGACGTACACACTTAATTATAGTTTTAAATCCTAAGAATGATGAGCGGTGTGCTATTGAAGCACCTAATCTGGGATCATGGAGACTTCACTGAGGAGGTGATATTTAGATTGAGGGCTGAGGAATGAATAGGAATTAATTAGATAAAGAGAAATAAGAGAGTCTGGGCAGAGAAGAGAGCATGTGTACAAGGTCCTGAGGCAGTGGGGAGGGTGACATATTTGAGAATCAAAAAGGCTATTGTGTGGTTGGCACATAGATAACATGGGACAAAGTAGCGTGAAACAAGGCTGGGAAAGTGGGCTGAAGATTTATAGGCCATAGGAAGAATTTGGACTTTTTCCTAAGACTAATGAGGGCAACTGAAAAATTCATTAGAGAAGTGACATGATCAAATTTGAGTTTTGAAAAGGTAACTCTGCCTGCTGAAAATCAAATCAGAAGCCTTGGGAGACTGGTTAGGATGATTTTGAGGTAGATAAGGCAAGAAAGGTGGTGGCTTCTATTATTTTTGTAACAGTGAAAGTCAGAGAGATGGGCATATTTAGAGATTATGTTAGCAAATAAAACAATAGGACATTGAGATTGACTAGATATGAGGGGTAAGAGGTGGAGAGGTAGAGAGAATAAAAGTCCTAGGTTTCTAGTTTTTTGCTTGAACAACTAAGTGAAGGTGGTGTCATTTTCTGAGTTGGGAATAGTACAAGGAAGAGCAAGTTTGGGGTGCAGTGAGATGATTAGTTAAATTTGAGATATCATTATTTAATTGAAAATATTTTTTTGCTTTCCCAGTGATATATAAAATAATGATGCTTCTTGAAGTGGATGCCATATTAATTTTAGTTAAATTTTCTTGTTGAAACCAGGAACATGAATGAGATCACTTAGGGAGAGAATATAGACTCAGAAGAGAAGGGAATAGAGGCCTGAACCTTGAGGATTTCTAACATTGAAAAATCCAGGGGATTGGAGGAGAGTATGCTAAGTGAAATAAGTCAAGCAGAGAAAGACAATTATCATATGGTTTTACTTATTTGTGGAACATTAGGAATATCATGGAGGACATTAGAAGGAAGGGAAGAGTGAAGGGGGTGGAAATCAGAGGGGGAGATGAACCATGAGAGACCATGGACTCCGGGAAACAAACTAAGGGTTTCAGAGGGGAAGGTGGTGGGGGGATGGGTTATCCTGGTGATGGGTATTAAGGAGGGCACATATTGCATGGAGCACTGGGTGTTATACGCAAACGATGAATCATGGAACATGCATCAAAAACTAATGCTGTATGGTATGGTGACTAACATAATATAATAAAAAAAGGAAAAATCCAGGAAAGAGATATGAATTGGCAGAGAGAGAGAGAGAGTGCTTGCATAGGCAAATAGATAGGAGGAAATCTAGGAAAGACTAGTGCTCCAGAAGACAAAAAAAGAGTACTTTAAAAAGAAAGGGAATCAAGTAAGATGAAGGCTAAAATATATCTATTGGCTTTATTGACATGGAGATCATTGGGCTCCTTGCAAGAATTGAACTTGTGGTGGTGGTTTGGACATAGAAACCATATTAGAATAGGTTGAGAAGTACATGGAAGTTGGGGAAATGTTATCAAATAGTGCAGACAGCTCTTTTAAGATTAGTTATGAAAGGCAGACAAAAATGGGGAAGTATCTGGAAGTAGATATGAAATCCTGTTTTTACTTCCTAGTTAGCTCTTATTTTTTTTCCTCAGAGTTTCCTTTACTGCTGTCTTAGTTCAGACCCTCATTATCTATTGCCTGAACTATTGCGATAGCAATTCTCTGTGGATATGTTCCTCCAGATCTATTCTCCACACTGCTTCCTTAGTGTTCTAGCTAGAAGCCCAATCTGACCATTTAACTCCCTAGTTTGAAGCCCTTGAATGGTTCTGCATCAGGTACAAGATAATACCCAAGATCCTTGACACCCTGCCTATCACTTGCCCTTTGCAATTCCTTAAACATATCATGATATTCCATGTTTCTATGCCTTTGACTACTATTTCTTCTTCCTATAATGCCTTTTCTTACCTAGTCTGCCTAGTAAATTCCTGTTTGGATTGTTCAGACCATCACCTCCTCTTTAAAACCTTTTCTTACTCTCTTAGTTTATTACTTTCTTCTACTATTTCTGTATTCTGTATGTATTTCTATAATTACATGGAACTTACTATGTTGTAATTATTTGCTGATATATGTGTTACCCTTAGTAGACTATAAGTATGTCAAGGTACTGGCTATGCCTTTTGTTCCTTCATCCATCTCCAGTGCCATGAACTGTACTGCAGTACATAGTAAGCACATGAACAAGAAAAAAAAACCTTTTTTTCATGGTGCAAGCACAAAAATTCATAAAGGAAAATATTGAGAAATTTCAATATGTTGATATTAAAGTGAAATGAGTTAAATTATTTCTATAAGAGACCCTTCTCAGAGAGGACTTCTGAAGTGTTTTCTTTTTTTTACATCTTTCCTCTCATTAGTATCAAGATTTCTTTAACTGCTCTGCCCCCAATGTTTTGCAATTCTCCAAATCTGCTCAGATTTTCCTAAGAACCTATGAAACATCATCCTTGCATTTATCACAACTCTTCTTGAGCCAATTGATATTTACCACCTGTCCAGCTTGCTGAGGGAACAAGGACCTGAATTTATGTCTTTTTCTTATTTGTTCTAAATCTACCCCCATTTTAGTGCACACAACTTCCAAACACTCCATATTTCAATTGAAGAGACAAAGACCTCAGAAGGTCACATTTCCCTGTCAATGTGTGTCTATTTATTTATTATTGCTGGTTCTGTTACACTACGAAATTGTTTATGAGGAGTGTCAAGTGTCCAAATTAAATATCTTGCGCTGTTTTGTCCGTTTACATTCCATGGAACATTGAATGGTATTGCACTGTGTGTGTGTCTGTCTGTACATGTAGAAAATTCCCCAAATTACATTGACATTAAAGTACTGGAATTGAAAAACCTGAGTTATAGTCCTGAATCTGTTATCATTAATTCACTGACTCATTCATTCAGTTAACAAATGTATTAAGGTCCTATGATGTACAAAGCACAATGGAAGGTTTTATATGGGATGCAGAGGCCAATATTTTTCTTCTATCAGAATACTGTCATTTTTAATCTCAATGGTATCTCAAAAACTTAAAGAAATTCATTCATTCATTTATTCAGTAGATAAGTATTGAAAACCTATTGTTTGCCAAATAAGGTACTGGAAAAAAGTGATGATTAAGACAGACATGTGATCCTTTCCCTTGAGGAGTTGATAACCCTATAGATAACCTATAGAAGGCAGTAACTCATTTAAAAGATGGAGAAGAGACTCGGAGAGAGGACATAGTGACTTTACAATGTATAAATTGCCTATTTCATGACCTACAACTCCTTGAATTTTTCTTTTTCTCTTAACTACAGAATTTTATACCACAGAATCTACAATATGGGAAATTTCTGAGCCTACAGGCTCCACTGAATCAAATCCTAGGTGTGGTAGGGAATGGATCTGCCAATAATAAACCTTTGCCAAATAATATTTTCCTTGAGTCTCCTAAACAACCTCCTATTTATTCGTGAGCTAGGCATTGTGCTGGAAAACATCTGGCTCTCCAAGAGTTGAATATATGACTCAAACACTATAATTCTGCTAGTACTGCTAAAATGTTATAGCCTTCATTTGAATCCTCCTGCCTTTGGAAGATGGGTTCTGTTGGACCCACAGTTTGGATTGAGGATCTTCTACCATACATAATGGGAAGTGTTGAAAACTGAAGAAGAAAGTAGAAGGAAGAGATTAATACACTTGAAAGAAGTTGATGAAATATAAAACATACAATAAACTAAGGAGTTGGTCAGTAAAACCAAAAGCTTTTTTTTAAAGGCCAATTAAATAGACAAACCTTTTCAAAAAATAAAAAAAGAAGAAGACATGGATAAATAACATTAGAAGTAATATTTTAGACATAACCAACAGATACAAGAAGTATTTTTAAAAAGATTACTAGTGAACAGAAGAGTCCAGAAATAAACCATTATATGGGAATTTAATATAAGTTGACAGTTCAAATCAATGAAGAAGCTGTGGCCTATATTTAAAATGTTTTCAATGGGTAGTAAGGAGGGCACGTACTGCATGGTGCACTGGGTGTTATACGCAACTAATGAATCATCGAACTTTACATAAAAAATCAGGAATGTACTGTATGGTGACTAACATAATATAATAAAAAAATATTATTATAAAAAATAAATAAAATAAAATGTTTTTGAGGCAATTGGCTAGCTATATCACAGCAAAAATCTCTACCTCAAATCATTCACAAAAAATAAATTACATATAGATAACAAATCCAAATGTAAGAGTTAAAACTTTTAAAAATAATTAAAAGAATATTATCAGAATATATAATAAACTTGGGATAAGTAATATCCTAAGACACAAACAAACAAACAAACAAACAAACAAACAAAAAAGCCATAGAGGAAAAGATTGAGGTATTTGACCGACCACATACTTTTAAAAAACTTATGCATAAAAAATAAAATAAAATAAAATAAATTTAAAAAACGCTATGCATGTCAAAAAACACCATAAACAAAAACAGGTGACAATTGACAAGTAACAGACAAGGAAAAATATTTGCAACATCCATAAAAAATTTTTAAAAATAATCCCCAGAATATATATGTATGTTTATATATATCAATAAATCAATAAGATGACAAACTGACAGCAAAATGGCATATATAATAAATAGATAACTCAAAGAAGAGGAAACACAAAAGGTTTATAAACATTTGCAAATATGTCCAACCTCATCAATGTTAAGGGTAACAAAGACTAAAATGAGATACCTATTTTTACTCATGATATGGGAAAACTTTAAAAAAAAAATTTTCAATACTAATGAATTGTTGAACACTACATCAAAAACTAATGATATGTTGGCTTACTCAACATAATAAATAAATAAATAAATAAACAAACAAATAAATAAATAAAAGTTTCCAATAGCATGTATGGGTAGAGTCTGGGAAATCAAATAGTCTCATGCACTGGTAGGACTATAAATTGTGCTGTGGCCATATTTTGGGGACCAGTTTGACAGTATCTATGAATATTTTAAATATTGTTCTCTGCAAAAAAATAGTTTCAGTTCTTAACATTTACATTAGAGAATAACTATAAAATATGCACAAGGAGACATATATGTAGATGTTCTTTTACCACTTTACTGTTTGAAATAATGAAAAGTTGGAGAAAATCTAAATGTCTATAAATAGGAAATTGGTTAAATAAAATTTAGTACATTCATAGTCTGGATCCTATGAAAAATGTAAAATAATGTATACTATGGAAATACCTCCAAGACATTGTAAGGAGGTAAATAAAAAATGTAGAAGTTGAAGAACAATATGTTCAGAATGCTGCCATGTATGTGAAAATAAACAAAACCCCACATATTTACAAAATTTCCACTATTGCATATATATGCATGTAAATGCATAAGGAGAGGTATGGAAGTTTTGGTGTCTTGAGTTATTCTGGTCAAGGGAATATAGAGTCAAAAGTCTATTCCAGAAAGAGTCAAAGTTCTATTGGCATTTGGTGGACTGGAACAAGTGAGTAATCTTGATGAGTGTATCTTTTAAGACCAAGGGAAGGTGTGGGGCCCTGAAGTGAAGGTATGATAAGAAAGTTAACAAGCATGGTTCCCTCGGGGATGCCCAATGATTGCTGGTAGTAGGGATGCAAAATTCCACTTACTGATCACTTTCTGTGCAGGCAATGAACTAGCTACTTTGTTTATATTTATACCATAACATCTTTAGAATAATCTTGTGAGCCATGGCTTGTTATCCCCTTACACATGGAGAAATACTAATACTCTTGGCAGTAAATTCAACTTCACAATTCTATGAAGTGGCAGAGCCAAAATTTGAACCCAGTTATATATGACTATATAACTATATGATTGAAGAGCATATTTTTTCCCTCTAGGTTAATTTTTTAGATTCCAAGGTTAGGGTGGCTGAATTCTTGGGTTTTCTGAAAAGGTTACCTCAGTGGTTCTGGTATCCATGGGTATAAATGATTTGAAAGTAGAGTCTTAGAAAGAATATGACCAGTGACAGTGAGGTCACAAACCTTTTGTATAGAGATTTTGAAGACTAGAAAGTTAAAAAGAACTGCCACTGAATGCTAATTCCCTCTCCAGACAATAACAGCAGGTCTCCAAATATGCCATGATGGCGGGAGCACCTTTTTCCATGTGTGCAATCACACATTACTGTTGTCAAAAAGCAGTACATAAGAATGATAAAAGGCCTGTGCCGAACCACATTCCATTTTGCTGAACCTTAATACAGTATCCTGCCCCATACCAGCGGTATCACACTAGATGGAACTGTGCTAAGGGCTTTTCTGGCATTGCTATCATTTAATTCTTACACCAGATATATGAGATAGGTTTTATCTTTACCCTCACTTTACAGATGATCAACTGAGGATTAGGGAGACTAAGAAACTTGCTCAATGTTACACGACCAGGAAATAGAAAAGGAGGGATCAGATACAGGACTGCCAGATTCTGTAACCTGTGTCCCTAACTATTCATGTCTACTGCCTTTTTGAGGCAATTTACTCAATTTCCTCTTTCCTAAAATGAGGACATTTGTTGTTATTGCCTATCCAATATCTATTATTCTTCCTGGTAGTAGAACCCATATTTTTCCTCTGGGAACCACTTCTTCTCCACTTCCATTCCACATGGTTGGGTGAGGGGGAGCTGATTTCACTCCTGACTGTTTGTTCCCAAGACATGACCATCCAACATTTTATTCCTTTAGCCACAGCGGTTTTTCTGTGCATGGACACTGAACCTTGTTTAACTAATTAGTTGTGTACCATAGGGACAAGTTCAGAGATAGACACACGATTTAATTTGTTACGAAGTAATAAAAGATTGTTCTTTAAACAATTGAGGAAGAGATTTCCTTTTTATGGATTAGAAGAGATTTCTTTTCTATGGGTAGAATGCAGGTAGACATAAGCTTCTTGCTAGTGGGGGATGCCCTATGAATAGAGAATTACTAAGAGTGATACCAGTATAGTGGGAAGGAGAGCTGAAAGATATTGGGTCCTGATGATATGGTTTGAACCCTAGATACAGCCACGACTGAAGCCATTTATCCCCACATTTTTTTCTGGGTACTTATTTAACAAATATTTGTTGAGTGCCTATTACATTCCAAGCATTGTTTCAGGTATGGGGATACTGCAGGAAACAAGACAGATGTGGTTCTTTGTCCTGAATTACATGATTCAATAAATTCCTTTCTCTGCTTAAACCCAATTTGAGCTTTTTAAAATTTCTTTCACTTCAACTGAAATAGTCTTGACCATTACAAGAATGATAATAATAACTTTTAAGGGTATTTGTGTGGATTAAAATGCTGTAATATTTGCATGTTAAGTGCTTAGCATAGTGTCTGGCACATACTAAGTATTCAATAAATAATTTTGTGATTCTATATTGAATATCTTCAGGGACCTTTCTAAATGGATTATCCTGGGGCGCCTGGGTGGCGCAGTCGTTAAGCGTCTGCCTTTGGCTCAGGGCGTGATCCCGGCGATCTGGGATCAAGCCCCACATCAGGTTTCTCCGCTAGGAGCCTGCTTCTTCCTCTCCCACTCCCCCTGCTTGTGTTCCCTCTCTTGCTGGCTGTCTCTCTCTGTCAAATAAATAAATAAAATCTTAAAAAAAAATAAATGGATTATCCTATTTCCCAATAAAATAGTAACAAATTGAATTCAATAGTACATTAAAAGAATTATTCACCATGATTAAGTGGAATTTATTCCTGGGCTGCAGGGGCAGTTCAACATTCACAACTCAATCAATGTGATACACCACATTAATAAAAGAAAGGATAAGAACCATATGATCCTGTCAATAGATGCAGAAAAAGCTTTTGACAAAATATAGCGTCTTTCTTGATAAAAGCCTTCAACAAAGCAGGGATAGTTGGAACATACATCAACATCATAAAGGCCATATATGAAAGACCAACAGTTAGTGTCATCTTCAATGGAGAAAAACTGAAAGACTTTCCCCTACTGTCAGGAACAAGACAAGGATGTCCACTCTCCCAATTACTATTTAACATAATACTGGAAGTCTTAACCTCAGGAATCAGGCAACTAAAAGAAATAAAATCATCCAAATCAGAAAGGAAGAAGTCAAACTTTCACTGTTTCCAGATGACATGATACTCTACAGAAAACCCAAAAGACTCCACCAAAAAATTGCTAGAATTAATATATGAATTCAACAAAGTTGCACTATATAAAAATAATGTACATAAATCTGTTGCATTTCTATACACCAAAAATGAAGCAGCAGAAAAACAAATCAAGGAATCGATCCCATTTGCAATTACATCCAAAACAATAAGATACCTAGGAATAAACCTCACTAAAGAGGTAGGAGATCTGTACTTTGAAAACTACAGAATGCTTATGAAAGAAATTGAAGAGGACATGAAATAATGACACTGGACTACTTTGTAACACCATACACAAAAATAAATTCAAAATGGATGAAAGACCTAAATGTGAGAGAGGAATCCATCAACATCCTAAAGGAGAACACAGGCAGAAACCTCTTTGACCTTGGCCATAGTAACTGCTTTCAAGACATATCACTGGAGGCAAGGGAAACAAAAGCAAAAATGAACTATTGGGATTTCATCAAGATAAAAACTTCTGCAGTGAAGGAAACAATCAACAAAACTAAAAGGCAACTTATGGAATGAGAAAAGATATTTATAAATGATGTATATGATAAAGAGTTAGTATCCAAAATCTATAACAAGCTTACCAAACTCAACACCCAAAAAAACAAATAACCTAGTTAGGAAATGGGAAGAAGACATGAATAGACACTGTTCCAAAGAAGACATCCATTTGGCTAACAGACACATGAAAAGGTCAGCAAAATATCAGGGAAATACAAATCAAAGCCACAATGAGATACCACCTCACACCTGTCAGAATGGCTAAAATTAACAACACAGGAAACAACAGGTGTTGGTGAGGATATGGAGAAAGGGGAACCCTCTTGCACTGTTGGTGGGAATGCAAACTGGTACAGTTTGGAGATTCCTCAAAAAGTTAAAAATAGAGCTACCCTACAGTCCAGCAATTCTACTACTAAGTATTTACACAAAGGATACAGAAATACAGATTTGAAGTGGGTATATGCACACCAGTGTTTGTAGATGTATTATCAACAATAGCCAACTATGAAGAGAGCCCAAATGTCCATTGATTGATGCACGGATAAAGAAAATGTTTTAAAGATATAAATATTGGAATATTACTTGGCCATCAAAAAGAATGAAATCTTGCCACTTGCAATGATGTGGATGGAGCTAGAGTGTATTTTTATGCTGAGTGAAATAGGTGAGTCAGAGAAAGACAAATACCATATGATCTCACTCATATGTGGAATTTAAGAAAGAAAACATATGGGAAGGGGGAAAAGAAAAAAGGAGAGAGGGAGACAAGCCAGAAGAGAGTCTTAATGATATAGAACAAACTGAGGTTGATAGAGAGAGATGGGAGTGGGGATGGGCTGGATGGGTGGTGGGTATTAAAAAGGACACTTGTTGTAATGAGCACTGGGTGTTGTATGTAAGTGATGAATCACTGAATTCTACTTTAGAAACCCATATTGCACTGTATGTTAACTAACTAATGTTTAAATTTAAAAAAAACATTATCTTATTTCCTATTGAAATACTTCAGGTATCTTTTAAATTTAATAAAAATAAAATAGAGTCCCTGGTAATCTGTATATAAAGAGAGATTTAAGAGACATATCAACAGCAACATATGGACTGTATTTGAACAACACACAAAAGTTAGACAACAGTGAGTGATATTTGAACACTGATCGTATATTTGATACATTAATATTTTAGGTATGATATTATTATAGTTATACTTTTAAAAACATTGTTTAGAAATACATGCTGAAATATTTTTTGAATGAAATAATTTAATTTCTGGGACTTATTTCAAATTACTTTGGGAAAGTGGGTGGTGGACATGTACAAAACACAAGGGTCCATGACTTGCTAACTATTGAAAGTGGGTGATGTCTACATATTGGTTCACCACAGTATTCCTTCTACTTTTTTGTTTTGTTTTGTTTTGTTTGAAATTTTCCTTGCTAACAAGGCATTTTTCTAATCATTATGTTATCTGTCAAAAAATAAAACAAAAAATAAAAACCTTCCTTGACTCTATATTTTCCACTTCAAATCCTCTTTCTTTTCTTCACAGCCAAATTTAGAAGAAAACTTGTCCATACTTCTTTTCATCTGCTTCTTCCCTTTCCAGTGATTCCAGACTTCTTTCAGTTTGCCTTCTGCTTTTACCAATTTGGTGAAAAGCTTTTCTGTTAACATCCCTGTGATTCATTGCCTCATTATAAAATCCCTCATCCCAAAAATCAATCAATCAATCAGTCAATCAATCATCAATCTCTCATTCCTCTGCTTCTGTGTTATATTTCTGACCACTCCTTTTCAGGCTTCTTCACTGGCTCCCTTCTTTCACCCCTTTCCCTGCTCAGAGTTGAGGTTCTCCAGGGTTCTGCCTAGCTCCTTCGTCTACTCACATGGCAAACTCCTTCAGTGATCTTAGTCATCCCCATGGCTGCTCATCAATAAATACAGTTTACCCTTTAACAATATGGTTTGAACTGTGTAGGTCCACTTATACATGGATTTTTTTCAATAAATAGATTGGAAAAATTCTTGGAGATTTGCAACAATTCGAAAAAAACTAGCACACAAGCTGTGTAGCCTAGAAATACCAAAACAAAAAATAAATAAGAAAAAGTTAAGTATTATTCTAAGAATATAGTATATAATAGATATAACATACAAAATACGTGTTAATCAACTGTTCATATTATTGGTATGGCTTCCAGTCAATAGTAGGCTATTAGTAGTTAAGTTTTTGGGGAGCCAAAAGTTATGTATGGATTTCTGACTGTGCTGGGAGATCAGCATCCCTAACCCTTGTGTTGTTCAATGGTCAGCTATACAACATTTCTATCTGCCTCCTATGTTCTGCACCTATATTGCCAACTACCAAACTGCTTACTGAACATTTGCACTTGATGTACCCCAGGCACTTCAAACTAATATTTTTTAATATAATATTTTTTATTATATTATGTTAGTCACCATGCAGTACATCACTAGTTTTTGATGTGAAGTTCCATGATTCATTACTTGCGTATAAAACCCAGTGCACCATGTGTTTTAAAACTAAACTTATATCCATATCCCCAACACTCACTTTCCCCCAAAATATTGATCCCCTATGTTTCCCTTCTAAATGATTGGCAACATTATGATTTTGGTCACCTTCTGATCAAAGCCAGAAATTCTATATTCCACTCCATTCAAACACAATATCTGCTGTCCTTTTGTTCGTTCATTCATTTATTTATTCATCCTGCTTGTGGATTCTATTTAGATCAAAGAATATGTAACTTCAAAGGTGTGTGTTTAAATGAATGTTAAAATATATCTGATTAAATCATCTCTAACAGTTTACACTTATTCATCCAAGTAAAAACTATTTGGGGGGTATTTTCCCTTTAGGAGAATGAGGGGTTGCTTGTATTCAGGGGTCACCTTATATTCAGGCATATATGGTATTTGTGAGGACCATCCATACTACCCTAGGGGTAAGTTTCCTTTTTTCCTCTTGTCTTGATGATTGAAATGACATGTAATTGGTTTCTAGTTTCTTCCACTTCCATAAACTTACCAGAGTTGGCTTCCAAATGTTTATTTTGTCGTCACTCACCTGCTTAAAACTTTGCCACGGCCCATGTCTTCTACAAAGTGATTTTCATATACTTCTATAATAATACCTGTAATGGAAAAATACTGTGAACTCTTACCTCTGGAAGCATAATAATATGGCCTAACATGGACAGCTTGGAGGCATGAGATTTCTTTAAAGTCCTATGTGTTGTCAAAAAACAATTTTAAAGTTTATATATCCTTGTATAATCTAAAATATTAAAATAGTTTTTAAAATTATTATTGCACATTAGTATTATTTATAAAGGATATGCCAGATAAATTAAAATACTCCTTAACATTTCCATGCATGCTGGGAAAGCTTGTGTCACTATTTGAGAAGAACGACCTACAGAATGAAGTAAAAATTTCTGATTTCATGCACAAGGCCCTCTATGAAACACGGCTCTGTCCTACCTTATTAATTTTCTTTCTTGACACTCCCTGCACATTTTTGCTCCTAGACCACTATGCCCCAAGCACTATAGCCAATGTTACATCCCTGAATTATTTTATTAAAAACAGGAAGGTCACCTGGGTGGCTCAGTCAATTAAGCGCTCAAGTCTTGGTTTGGCTCAGATCATGATATTCCAGTTGTGGGATCAAGCCCTATGTCAGGCTCGCGATCAGTGTGGAATCTGTTTGTCCCTTTCTTTCCCCCTCTGCTCATTCCCCTGTTCTATAAATTTAATTAATTAATTAATTAATTTAAACAACCTTTACAAAAACAGGACAAAAACCCTAGTTGACAAAGAAGAGGGATAGATGAAACTATGTGTCACCTTCATCCCACGAATGAAGTCTTTATAAAATTTTTTGAGGATTTTTGACACACAATGTTACATTAACTCCAGGGGTACAACATAGTGATTCAAATTCTCTATATATTATACTATGTTCACCACCAGCATAGCTACCATGTGTCACCATACAATGCTATTACAATATCATTGACTATATTTCTTATGCTGTCTTTCATTCCTATGAATTCTTCATTCCATAACTTGACACCTGTATCTATTACTTCCCTTCACCCATTTTTCTCATGACCCGCTCCCTCCCCTGAAGCAAACATTGCTTAGTTTTCTGTATTTCTAGATGCAATTCTACTTTGTTCTTTATTCATTTTTTTAGATTACATATATGAGTGAAATCATATGGTATTTGTCTTTTTTCTACTGACTTATTTTACTTAGCATAATACCCTCTAGGTCCCTCCATGTCATTACAATGTCATAATTTCATCCTTTTTTAAAGCTGCATGATGTTTTATATATATATCTCTATATATATATAGAGAGAGATAGATATATATAGATATATATGTATATATATCACATCTTCCTTATCCATTCATCTATTCGTGATCCTTAGGTGGCTTCCATAACATGGCTATTGTAAAAATGTTGAAATAAACATAAGGGTTCGTATATATTTTCAAATTTGTTTTTATTTTCTATGGATAAATAACCAATAGTGGAATTATTGGGTTGTATGGAATTTCTATTTTGAATATTTTGAGGAAAGATATTTCAGGCAAAGCAAGTTTTTAATTTCAATAACTTTATTGAAAAGTATATCCCTTAGTGCCAACACAATCTTGAGAAAGAAAACAAAGCTGGAGGTATCACAATTCCAGATTCCAATATACTACAAAGATGTAGTAATCAAAACAGTATAGTGCTCCGAGTAAAGATGGCAGAGGAATAGGGGACCCCTTTTTCAGCCGGTCCCCTGAGTCGAGTTGGATAGGTACCAGATGAGCCTGAACATCCACGGAATCAGCCTGAGATGCAGGAAGATACATCTGGATCTCTACAAATGAACATCTCCAGTGCTGAGTATTGAGGTATGAAGCGGGGAGCCTTGAAACCGCACACAGATATTGGAAGATAAACGGAAGGGGGAGGGAGCTGCCATGTTCAGGTGTCAGGAAGCGGTAGCCACCTATACAGGAGAGCGGGCAGACTCGCAGACCGGCACCTACGAGAGAGCAGACTGAGACTGTGAGCAGGGGAATGCACACCACCAGACTGAAACAGAGCTCTGGTGTGCTCACTGGAACCACAGTGAGACCAGGGGCTCCAGGAGCGCGAGGGCGGCTGGTGGCTGATGGCTGGCTGTGTTAGAAACACAAACGACAGAGATGCGCCGGCCCTGGAAATGAGGGCTGGGACGCCGGGTGTGGGGGGCACATCCCAGGATGCTGCAGGGTTGAGCAACACCAACAGAAACAGAGTTAAAGTGGCCAGAACATCAGTGGAGAACAATCTGCGATCCCTTTGTTCTGAGACAGAGGCTGACATTCAGCTACTGCTGCTCTGACTCTCAGAAGAGGCACAGCAAACCGCCAGGGAAAGCCGCCAGAGAACAAAAGCCTGGAAATACTGGCTCACAGTGTGCCCATCCCCATCCCCCCTCACAGGGGACATGGAGACTGTACCCAAACAGGGTTGCCTAAGTATCGGCACGACAGGCTGCTCCCCCAGAAGGCAGGGGGAAAAAATCAAGAAGCCCACATCCCTTAGATCCCTATAAAACAACGGTGCACGACCTGGGTCCTGGTCAATAATTGGCGCTCTGGACAACCCCACAACCTCTCCTCATCAGAATGACGAGAAGGAGAAATTCCCCCAGCAAAGAAAATACAATGAGTCTGTGGCCTCTGCCAACGAACTGATGGATATGGATATAACCAAATTATCAGAAATGGAATTCAGAGTAACAATGGTCAAGATGATGTGTAGACATGAAAAAAGTATTAACAAGAATATTAGTGAGAATATAGAATCTCTAAGGGCAGAAATGAGAGTGAAACTGGCAGAAATTAAAAATTCTATGAGCCACATGCAGTCAAAACTAGAGGCCCTGATGGCCATGGTGAATGAGGCGGAAGAATGTATCAGCAAATTGGAGGATGGGTTAGTAGAAGAGAAAGCTAAAATAGAATCTGGACTTTAAAAAATCCAAGCACAAGAATGTAGGTTACGGGAGATTACTGAGTCAATGAAACGTTCCAATGACAGAATCATCAGCATCCCCGAGGGGGTGGAGAAAAACAGAGGTCTAGAAGAGATATTTGAACAAATTGTAGCTGAAAATTTCCCTAATCTAGCAAGGAAAATAAACATTCGTGTCCAAGAGGCAGAGGAGACCCCTCCCAACCTCAACTACGACAAACCTACACCACGTCATGTCATAGTGCATTTTGCAAATATTAGATCCAAGGATACAGTATTGAAAGCGGCCAGGGCAAAGAAATTTCTCACGTACCAAGGAAAAGGTAACAGAATTACGTCAGACCTGTCTACACAGACTTGGAATGAGAGAAAGGGTTGGAGGACATTTTTTAAAGCTCCTTCACAGACAAACATGCAGCCAAGGTTCCTTTATGCAGCAAGGCTGTCATTCAGAATTGATGGAGAAATAAAGACCTTCCAGAATTGCCAGTCATTGACCAATTTCGTAACCACGAAACAGGCGTACAGGAGATATTAAGGGGGGTTCTACAAAGGTAAAAATGCCCCAAGAGTGATACAGAACAGAAAGTCACAATCGATAGAAACAAAGACTTTACTGGCAACATGGCATCATTAAAATCATATCTCTCCATAATCAGTCTCAATGTAAATGGCCTAAATGCTCCCATAATATGTCACAGGGTGGCAGATTGGATAAAAAGACACGACCCATCCATTTGCTGTGTACAAGAGCCTGATTTTGAACCTAAAGATACATTCAGACTGAAAATAAAGGGATGGAATACCATCTTTCACACTAATGGACCTCAAAAGAAAGCTGGGGTAGCAATTCTCATATCAGACAGATTGGATTTTAAAACTAAAGACTATAGTTAGAGACACAGAAGGGCACTATATTATTATATTATATTATTATATCCAACAAGTGGATATGACACTTATAAATATATATGCCCCCAACAGGGGAGCAGCAAGATACACAAGCCAACTCTTAACCATAATAAAGAGACATATAGATAAAAATACGTTAATAGTAGGGGACCTCAACACCCCACTATCAGAAATAGACAGAACACCCATGCAAAAAACCGACAAAGGAACAAGGGCTTTGAATGCCATACTCGATGAGTTGGACCTCATAGATATATATAGAGCACTACACCGCAGAACCAAAGAATACTCATTCTATTCTAATCCCCTTGGACATTCTCAGGAATAGACCATGTTCTGGGACACAAAACAGGTCTCAACCAATACCAAAAGACTGAAATTATTCCCTGCATATTCTCAGACCACAATGCTTTGAAATTGGAACTCAACCACAAGGAAAAATTTGGAAGAAACTCAAACACTTGGAGACTAAGAACCATCCTGCTCAGGAATGACTCGATAAACCAGGAAATCAAAAATCAATTTAAACAATTTATGGAGACCAATGAGAAGGAAAACACAACAGTCCAAAACCTATGGAATACTACAAAGGCAGTCGTAAGGAGGAAATACATAGCCATCCAAGCCTCACTCAAAAGAATAGAAAAATCCAAAATGCAATTTTATATTCTCACCTCAAGAAGCTGGAACAGCAACACAGGGACAGGCCGAATCCATGCATGAGGAAGCAGTTGAGTAAGATTAGAGCAGAGATCAATGAATTAGAAACCAGGAGTACAGTAGAGCAAATCAACAGAACTAGACCTGGTTCATTGAGAGAATTAATAAAATTGACAGACAACTGGCAAGGCTTATTCAAAAGAACAGAGAAAGGACCCAAATTGATAAAATTATGAATGAAAAAGGAGAGGTCACAACCAACACCAATGAAATAGGAAGGATTATTAGAAAGTTTTATTAACAGCTTTATGCCAATAAATTAAGCAATCTGGAAGAGATGGAATCCTTCCTGGAAACCTATAAACGACCAAGACTGAAACAGGAAGAAATTGATTTCTTAAACAGGCCAATTAATTATGACGAGATTAAGTCAGTGATAAACAACCTTCCAAATAACAAAACTCCAGGCCCGGATGGTTTTCCTGGGGAATTCTAGCAAACATTCAAAGAAGAAATAATACATATTCTCCTAAAGCTATTTCAAAAAATAGAATCAGAAAGAAAGCTACCAAACTCATTCTATGAGGCTGATATTACCTTGATCCCCAAACCAGGCAAAGACCCCATCAAAAAGGAGAACTACAGACCAATTTCTCTAATGAATATGGATGCCAAAATCTGCAACAAGATCCTTGCTAATAGAATCCAACAGTACATTAAAAGGATTATCCATAATGACCAAATTGGATTCATCCCTGGGATACAACGGTGGTACAACATTCGCAAATCTATCAGTGTCTTAGATTTAATCCAGAAAGAAAGATTCAAAAGTCATATGATTCTCTCAATAGATGCAGAAAAAGCATTTGACAAAATACAGCATCCTTTCCTGATTAAAACCCTTCAGAGTGTAGGAATAGAGGGTACATCCCTCATCTCATAAAAACCATCTATGAAAAGCCTACAGCAAATATTATTCTCAATGGGGAAAAGCTGGAAGCCTTTCCCTTAAGATCAGGAACACGACAAGGATGCCCACTCTCACCACTATTATTCAACATAGTACTAGAAGTCCTTGCAACAGCAATCAGACAACAAAAAGGGATAAAATATACCCAAATCAGCAAAGAAGAAGTCAAAATGTCTCTCTTCGCAGATGATATGATACTCTATATGGAAAACCCAAAAGAATCCACTCCCAAACTATTAGAAGTTATAGAGCAATTCAGTAATGTGGCGGGATACAAAATCAATGCTCAGAAATCAGTTGCATTTCTATACACAAACAATGAGACTGAAGAAAGAGAAATTAGGGAATCCATCCCATTTACTATAGCACCAAAACCATATGTTACCTTGGAATTAACTTAACCAGAGACATATAGGATCTATATTCTAGAAACTATAAATCACTCTTGAAAGACATTGAAGAAGACACAAAAAGATGGAAAAATATTCCATGCTCATGGATTGGAAGAATTAACATAATTAAAATGTCCATGCTACCCAGAGCAATCTATACTTTCAATGCTATCCCAATCAAAAAACCGATGACATTTTTCAAAGAACTGGAACAAATAGTCCTTAAATTTGTATGGAACCAGAAAAGGCCCCGAATTGCCAAGGAACTGTTGAAAAGGAAAAACAAAGCTGGGGGCATCACAATGCCAGATTTCGAGCTGTACTACAAAGCTGTGATCACAAAGACAGCATGGTACTGCACAAAAACAGACACATAGACCAATGGGACAGAATAGAGAAGACAGAAATGGACCCTCGGGTCTTTGGCAACTAATCTTTGATAAAGCAGGAAAAATCATCCAGTGGAAAAAAGACAGTCTCTTCAATAAATGGTGCTGGGAAAATTGGACAGCTACATGCAAAAGAATGAAACTTGACCGCTCTCTCACACCATACACAGAGATAAACTCCAAATGGATGAAAGACCTTGATATGAGACAGAAATCCATCAAAATCCTAGAGGAGAACATAGGCAGCAACCTCTACAACATCGGCCAAAGCAACCTTTTTCATGACACATCTCGAAAGGCAAGAGAAACAACAGATAAAATGAACTTGTGGGACTTCATCAAGATCAAAAGCTTCTGCACAGCCAAGGAAACAGTCAAAAAACCTAAGAGGTAGCCCACGGAATGGGAGAATATATTTGCAAATGATGCTACAGATGAAAGACTGGTATCCAAGATCTACAAAGAACATCTCAAACTCAATACGTGAGAAACAAATAATCAAATCATAAAATGGGCAGAAGATATGAACAGACACTTTTCCAATGATGACATACAAATGGCTAACAGACACATGAAAAAATGTTCAACATCATTAGCCATCAGGGAAATCCAAATCAAAACCACACTAAGATATCACCTTATGCCAGTTAGAATGGCAAAAATAGACAAGGCAAGAAACAACAATATTTGGAGAGGATGTGGCGAAAGGGGATCCCTCCTACATTGTTAGTGGGAATGCAAGTTGGTACAGCCACTTTGGAAAACAGTCTGGAGGTCCCTTCAAAAGTTAAAAATTGAGCTACCCTATGACCCAGCCATTGCGCTACTGGGTATTTACCCCAGAGATACAGATGTAGTGAAGAGAAGGGCCATATGCACCCCAGTGTTCATAGCAGCATTGTCCACAATAGCTAAATCATGGAAGGAACTGAGATGCCCTTCAACAGATGACTGGATTAAAAAGTTGTGGTCAATATATACAATGCAATATTACTCAGCTCTCAGAAAGAACGATTTGTCAACATTTGCTCCAGCATGGACGGCACTGGAGGAGATAATGCTAAATGAAATAAGTCAAGAGAGAAAGACAATTATCATATGATTTCTCTCATCTATGGAACATAAGAACTGGGAAGATCGGTAGGGGAAGAAAGGGATAAACAAAGGGGGCTAATCAGAAGGGGGAATGAAGCATGAGAGACTATGGACTCTGAGAAACAAACTGAGGGCTTCAGAGTGGAGGGGTTGGGGGAATGGAATAGACCAGTGATGGGTAGTAAGGATAGCACGTATTGCATGGTGCACTGGGTGTAATACGCAACTAATGAATCATCGAACTTTACATCAGAAACCAGGGATGTACTGTATGGTGACTAACATAATATAATAAAAAAACATTAAAAAAAACAGTATAGTACTGGCAGAAAAGTAGACACATGACACTACAGGTAAAATGCTGGTATCCAAGATCTATAAAGAACGTCTCAAACTCAATACATGAGAAACAAATAATCAAATAAAAAAATTGCCAGAAGATATGAACAGACATTTTTCCAATGAAGACACACAAATGGGTAACAGACACATGAAAAAATGTTGAAAATCATTAGCCATCAGGGAAATTCAAATCAAAACCACATTGAGATACCACCTTATTCCAGTTAGAATGGCAAAAATTGACTAGGCAAGAAACAACTAATGTTGGAGAGGATGTGGAGAAAGGGGAACCCTCTTACACTCTTGGTGGAAATGCAAGTTGGTACAGCCACTTTGGAAAACAGTGTGGAGGTCCCTTAAAAAGTTAAAAATAGAGCTACCCTAGGATCCAGCCATTGCAGTACTGGGTATCTACTGGAAAGATACAGACGTAGTGAAGAGAAGGGCCATATGCACCCCAATGTTCATAGCAGCATTGTCCACAATAGCTAAACTGTGGAAGGAGCTGAGATGCCCTTCAACAGATCAACGGATAAAGATGTGGTCCATATATACAATAGAATATTACTCAGCCATCAGAAAGAACGATTACCCAACATTTGCAGCAACATGGATGGGACTGGAGGAGATTATGCTAAGTCAAATAAGTCAAGCAGAGAAAGACAATTATCATAGGGTTTCACTCATTTGTGGAACATAAGAAATAGCACGGAGATTGGTAGGAGAGGAAGGGAAGAATGAAGGGGGTATAAACAGAAGGGGGGAATGAACCATGAGAAGCTATGGACTCTGGGAAACAAACTGAGGGTTTCAGAGGGTAGGGGGTTGGGGGATTGGGTAGCTGGGTGATGGGTATTAAGGAGGGCACATATTGCATGGAGCACTGGGTGTTATACACAAACAATGAATCATGGAACACTGCATCAAAAACTAATGATGGCGGTGCCTGGGTGGCTAGTTGTTAAGCGTCAGCCTTCGGCTCAGGTCATGATCCCAGCGTCCTGGGATCGAGCGCTGCATTGGGCTCCCTGCTCATTTGGAAGCCTGCTTCTCCCTCTCCCACTCCTCCTGCCTGTGTTCCCTTTCTGGCTGTGTCTCTCTCTGTCAAATAAATAAAATCTTTAAAAAAAGACAAGAAAAACTAATGATGTACTGTATGGTGACTAACATAACATAATAAAAAATTTTAAGAAAAACAGAAAATATTTAAGACTCTACTAAAAACAAGAAAGCATTATTGAGAGAAATTAAAGGAGGCCTACATAAAGAGAAGGATACAACATGTTCATGAGCTGGGAGACTCAACATTTTAACGATGTCAGTCCTTCCCAAAATAAATATATTGATTTAACACAACCCCACACAAAATCCCAAGCAATAGGTTTGTTGGTTTGTTTGCTTTTTTAACCAAATTTGTCAAGCTCATTCTAAAAATCATATAGAATTTCAAAGGGCTAGGAATAGCCAAGGCAATCTTGGCCACAGGACTTATATTATAAACACCATGATCTATCACAAAAGTATAGTAAATAAGACAGTCTGGTATACTGGCATAAGAATAAACAAACTGACCAATAGAACAGAATAAATAGTCCAGAAATATACACACACATATATAGACAACTAATTTATGATGAAGGTAACACTGCAGTTTTGTGAAGAAATAATTGTGTCTTCAATAAATGGTGCTGTGTCCGTTGGATTGCCGTATTGGGAAAAATGTAAACCTGGACCATACCTGGGAATCAATGTCAGATGTATTATAAAATTAAAGGTTAAGGGTAAAACAATAAAACCATTAGATAAAAAAAGTATAGAAGGACATTTTAATGATCTTGGAGTAAGCAAAGATTTCTAAAACAGGACAACAAAATCTCTATCCAAAAAGGTAAAGTTCAATAACATGAACTAAATTAAAATTACTAACTTCTGTTCATTAAAGATGTCATGTCAAGAGAAAAAAAAACAACAACTCCCAGAGTTGGAAAAAATATGAACAATATATCTGACAAAGGGCTCACATCCAGAATATATAAGGAATATCTACAAATTAATAAAAAGACCATCTATTAGAAAAATAGGCAAAAGACTTGAAGACTCTTTAAAAATTATATGCAAATTCCCAATAAGCATACAAAGAAGCACCTAATTTCATTGGTCATCAGCAAAATACAAACTGAAATGACATTCAACACTCACCAAAATGACTAAAATAAAAAAGATGGAAAATACCAAGTTTTGGTAAAGACATGGAGCAGCTGTAATTGTCATCTACTGTCAGTGGGAGTGTAAATTTGTACAAACACTTGGAAGAACTGTTGGATAGTATCTGCTGAAATTGAACATAGGCATACCCTATTATATAACCAAAAGAAATGGGTAAATAAGCGCATCAAGAGACCTGTCCAGGGATGTCCAAAACAGCACTATTTGTAATATCTCAATCCTAGAAACTCCCCATATACACAACAACAGTAAGTTGGAGAATATGAATAAATGCATTCTATATAAGGAATACTCTATAGCAATTCAAATGAAACTTCTGCAGTTATATGCAACAATGTGGATGAATCTCACATTCAAGGCAAGCCAGAAACGAGTTATAAATTGTATGATTCTATTCATATAAATCACGAAACAGTGAAATCTAATCTGTGCTGTTATAAGTCCAATTAATGGCTACTTTGGAGGTGTCTACAGACTAGAACAGGGCACAAGGGGAACTTCTGAGATGGTGGTGGTATTTTTTTAAATATATGTTGATGTGTTTTAATTTAATAAGGGAAGATAAAGAAAGTGAGGCAGTTTGCCAGGGCTACCATAACAAATTACCACAAAATTGGTGGCTTAAAACAACAGAAATTTGTTGTTTCATAGTTCTAGAGACCAGATGTTTGAAATCAAAATGTCAGCAGGGCTACACTCACTCTGAAAGCTCTAGGGGAAGATCTTTTTTTTGCTGCTTCCAGCTTCTGGTGGCTGTAGGTGTTCCTTGGTTTGTGGCTGCATAACTCCAAACTCTGCCTCCACCTTCACATGGCTGTCTCCTCCCTGTTGTGTGTCTTTCTTCTGCGGGTCTCTCATAAGGAGTCATTGGATTTAGAGTCCACTTGAGCTCATAAGGAGTCATTGGATTTAGAGCCCACTTAGATAATCCAAAATGATTTCATCTCAAGATCCTTAGCTTGAGAGACTATGGACTCTGAGAAACAAACTGAGGGCTTCAGAGGGGAGGGGGTGGGGGAATGGGATAGGTTGGTGATGGGTAGTAAGGAGGGCACGTATTGCATGGTGCACTGGGTGTTATACGCAACTAATGAATCATTGAACTTTACATCAAAAACCAGGGATGTACTGTATGGTGACTAACATAATATAATAAAAAAAACATTAAAAAAATCCTTAGCTGAGGGGCCTAAATTGTGAAGATGATCCAAAATGTTATTTTCCTTCTCCTCCTTCATCTCCAGAATTTTGGAATTGTTATTCGTGTGTGTGTGTGTGTGTGTGTGTGTGTGTGTGTGTGTGTGTGTTGGAGGAGGAGGAGGGTCAAGTTCTGAAGGCTTTCTCCACTTCCCTTTTCAAGAACCAAATGCTCTGGTCTTGGGGGAAAGGAGAGCAGGGAAATAAGGGCAAACATCTCTTAACTCCTCATACTCGTGGTTCTCTCTGTTGGTTTTCTTGGCCTCTCTGGATAATTTTGACTGGATACTGATGCCTTCTGAGCTCAAGAGGTTCACCTATGGGTCATTAAAGAGCTTCTCTACTGATTAGTTTCTTAATGGAAAAGAGTCAGCCCCAGTTCATCCTTTTCCATCCTCTCTTAGGTGCTACTCCCACCTGTAAACCCCCTTAATTAACTACCATTAAATCAATGTCTAATACATACTACGTATGATGCCAGGTACATATTGATGAATATAGAGGCTCCCCAGCAGGGACAATATGACAACTAATGGTGTTTTGGTGTTGAAGAGTGGATTGTAGGTGGGTCTCAGGGGGCTTTTGAGCTTAATGAGGCTGGTTTTCCATAGGTGTAGGGCTAGGGTGAGGGAGATGAGGTTGTCAGAGGGAAGTGGAAGGAAGTGGTTGGATGGAAGCATAGGGTTATTGCTGGAGGATCTTAAAGTCCCTTGAAATAAACCCAGAGGCACAGTAATTTGAGAAGAAGTTAAAGTACAGGTAAGGGTTCCCCCACATTAGCGAGAGGAATTTCAATATGTGGGGAAGGGAGCTGGACAAGAGGGAAAGTTGAGTAATAAAAATACAGCAAGAGAGTAGTTAAAAAATAAAGTATGGTCCAAAGAGGATAGGCGAGAGATAAGAAGCTAATGCTCTCCTCCTCTCCACCAAGAGGAAAACCCAGGATGGGTTGAGAGAGAGGGAAACTTACAGGTTAAGGGAAAGAGGTGGAAGGGCTTCATGCCTTAAAGAATCCTTTTTTTTTCCTGAATGATAAGGAGAGGGGTCCATTTTCTTGGACTGATTGCTAGGTGCCAAAGTAAGGACTTCAGGGAAAAGATAGAAGTTTAGAAGAGCTGTGCAGGGAGGATGGGAAAAACCTTTGATTGGAGAAGAGAGAAAATATTTCACTTAGTGCTGTAAAACACTGGTATTCAAAATTGAATGGGCATCAGAATCCCCCCGAAGAGATGGTTAAAACACAGATTTCTGGGCCTGCCCCTGGAAATTTTTCATTCGTTAGGTCTGGGGTGGGACTAGATAATTTCATATCAAACAAGGTTCCAGGTGATGAAGATATTGCTGGTTATAGCAGCATTGTCCACAATAGCTAAATTGTGGAAGGAGCTGAGATGCCCTTCAACAGATGACTGGATTAAGAAGATGTGGTCCATATATACAATGGAATATTACTCAGCTATCAAAAAGAACAATTTCTCAACATTTGCTGCAACATGGACGGCACTGGAGGAGATAATACTAAGTGAAATAAGTCAAGCAGAGAAAGACAATTATCATATGATTTCTCTCATCTATGGAATATAAGAACTAGGAAGATCAGTAGGAGAAGAAAGGGATAAAGAAAGGGGGGTTAATCAGAAGGGGGAATGAAGCATGAGAGACTATGGACTCTGAGAAACAAACTGAGGGCTTCAGAGGGCGGGGGGTGGGGGAATGGGATAGGCTGGTGATGGGTAGTATGGAGGGCATGTATTGCATGGTGCACTGGTTGTTATACGCAAGTAATGAATCATTGACCTTTACATCAAAAACCAGGGATGTACTGTATGGTGACTAACATAATAAAAATATTATAATAAAAAAATTAAATTAAAAATTAAAAATAAAAACCTGAATTAGAGGTATGGAGGGGAGGGGGAAAGATGGTGGAGGAGTAGGGGACCCTATTTCAACTGGTCCCTTGAATAGAGCTGGATATCTACCAGACCATTCTGACCACCCACAAAAGGAGCCTGAGATATAAGAAGATATATCTGGATCTCTACAAACAGAACTTCTCTGGTGGTTGGTCTCAAGGTGTGAAGTGGGGAGCCAAGAGTCTGTGGGCAGATATTGGAAGATAAACAGAAGGGGGAGGAAGCTTCAGTGAACTTGTGCTGGGAAGGCAAAAGCCTCCTGTGCTGGGGACAAGGCACAGACTCACAGACCATTAGCGGTGGGGAAAGGTCTTTAGGACACCACCCCCACAGACTGAAACCTGGAGCTCAGGAGAGCAGTTGCAAACTCCGTGTGGCTGGCAGTTTTAGAAACACAAAAGGAAGAGACATGCCTAGCCCTGGGAGCAAGGGCTGGGAGAGGGGCTGTGGGACTCACATCCCAGGACATTGTAGGTTTTTAGCAACACAGACAGAAATGGAGTCAGTGTGGCCTGGAGCAGTGAAGAGCGGACTATGCTCTCTCTGTTCTGAGACAGAGGTTTGGATACAGTCACCTCTGCTCTGACTCTCAGAAAAGACACAGAAAGCCACCAAGGAAAGCCAGAGAACAAAAGCCCCCCAAAAACCAGTTCTCACTGAGCCCATCCCCCCCCCCCACAGGGGGCAGGGCAACTCTGCCCAAATAGGGTTGCCTGAGTGTTAGTGCAGCAGGCCCCTCCCCCAGAAGGCAGGCTGGAAGAACAAGAAGCCCACATCCCTAAGGTCCGTATAAAACAGGTACATCTTACTTGGGTCCTGGTCAATAATTTGGGCTCTGTACATTCACGTAAGCACACCTCACCATGATGACAAAGATGAGGAACCCCCAACAAAGGAAAGAAACAGAGACTGTGGCGTCCACCACAGAACTAATGGATATGGGTATAACCAACATGTCAGAAACGGATTTCAAAGTAACAATTATCAAGATGGTGTATAGCCTTGAGAAAAATATTAACGAAAACATAGAATCTCTAAGGGCTGAAATGAGAGCTAATTTGGCAGAACTTAAAAATGTTATGAATGAAATGCAGTCTAAACTGGACACTTTGACTGCCAGGGGAAACGAAGCAGAAGAACGAATTAGTGAGCTAGAGGATAAGATGATAGAAAAGAAAGGAAAAGTGGTGGCATGGGGTAAACAAATCCAATTTCAAAAAACTAAGCTGAGGGACATTACTGACTCAATGAAACATTCCATTATCAGAATTATCTGGATCCTTGAGGGGGTGGAGAAAGAGAAAGGACTAGAAGAAATATTTGAGCAAATCGTAACTGAGAACTTCCCTAATATGGGGACGGTAACAAGCATTTGTGTCCAAGAGGCAGAGAGGACCCCTCCCAAGATCAATGAGAACAAACCGACACAACATATAATAGTACAATTTGCAAATCTTAGATCCAGGGAAACAATCTTGAAAGTGGCGAGGGGGAAGAGATTTCATATGTACAGAGGGAGGACCATCAGAATAACGTCAGATCTGTCCACAGAACCTGGCAAGCCAGAAAAAGCTGGCAAGATATATTCAGAGTACTAAATGAGAAGAACATGCAGCCAATGATACTGTATCCAGGAAGGCTGTCATTCAGAATGGATGGAGAGGCAAGAAGCTTCCAAGACCGGCAGAAACTGAAGGAATATGTGACCACCAAGCCAGCCCTGCAAGAAATAAGGGGGGGGGGGTTCTATAAAATTCAAAAGACCCCAAGAGTGATACAGAACAGAAATTTACAATCTATAAAGACAAAGACTTCACAGGAAACATGACATCATTAAAATCATATCTCTCAATAATCACTCTCAATGTGAATGGCCTAAATGCTCCCATAAATGATACAGAGTTGCAGATTGGATAAAAAGACATGACCCATCCATATGCTGTTTATAAGAGACTCATTTTGAACCTAAAGATACATCCAGACTGAAAGTGAAGGGATGGAGAACCATTTTTCATGCTTAAGGACCTCAAAAGAGAGCTGGGGTAGCAATTCTTATATCAGAAAAATTAGATTTTAAGCTAAACACTGTAGAAATAGTTGCAGAGGGACACTATATAATACTTAAAGGGTCTATCCAACAAGAAGAACTAACAATTGTAAATATCTATGCTCCACCATGGGAGCAGAAAACTACATAAGCCAATTGTTAACCAAAGTAAAGAAACATATAGATAAAATACATCAATAGTAGGGGACCTCAACACTCCATTCTCAGCAATAGTCAGATCATCTAAGCAGAAAATCAACAAAGAAACAAGAACTTTGAATGACACATGGGACCAGATGGACTTCATAGATATATACAGAACATTCCACACTAAAACAACAGAATACTCATTCTTTTCAAATACACATGGAACTTTATCCAGAATAGACTATATGCTGGGTCACAAAACAGGTCTCAACTGATACCAAAAGACTGAGATTATTCCCTGCATATTCTCAGACCACAATGCTTTGAAACTGGAACTCAATCACAGAAAAAAAAAATTGCAAGAAACTCAAACACTTGGAAACTAAGAACCATCCTGCTTAAGAATGATTGGGTAAACCAGGGAATTAAAGAAGAGCTTAAGCAATTTATGGAAATCAAAGAGAACAAAAACACATTGGTCCAAAACCTATGGGATACTGCAAAGGTGGTCCTAAGGGGGAAATACATAGCCACCCAAGCCTCACTCAAAAGAATAGAAAAATCTAAAATACAGACCCTATACTCACACCTTAAACAATTGGAGATGGGATAGAAGAACAGGCCTAAGCCACACATGAAAAGAGAACTGATTAAGATTAGAACAGAGATCACTGAATTAGAAACCAGAAATACAGTAGAGCAGATCAATGAAACTAGAAGCTGGTTCTTTGAAAGAATTAATAGGATGGATAAATCACAGGCCAGATTTATCCAAAAGAAAAGAGAAAGGACCCAAATTAATAAAATTATGAATGAAAGTGGAGAGTTCATGACTAAAACCAAGGAAATAGAAACAATCATGAGAAACTATTATCAACAACTATTTGCCAATAAGTGAAACAACCTGGAAGAAATGGATGCCTTCCTGGAAACCTATAACTACCAAGAGTAAAACAGGAAGACATTGACATCCTAAAAAGGCCAATATCCAGTAACGAGATTGAAGCAGTGATCAAAAATCTCCCAAAAAACAAGAGTCCAGGGCCTGATAGTTGCCCTGGGGAATTCTATAAAACATTCAAAGAAGAAATAATACCTATTCTCCTGAAGCTGTTTCAAAAAATAGAAGGAAAACTTCCTTCTATGAGGCCAGCCTTACATTGATTCCCAAAAGACCCCATCAAAATGGAGAATTAAGACCAATATCCCAGATGAATATACATGCCAAAATTCTCAACAAGATCCTAGCTAATAGGATCCAACAGTACATTGAAAGAATTATCCATAATGACCAGTTGGGATTAATCCCTGGGATGCAAGGGTGGTTCAGCATTCACAAATCAATCAGTGTGTTAGAACACATTAATAAGAGAAGAGACAAGAATCTTATGGTCCTCTCAATTGATGGAGGAAAAGCATTTAAGAAAATACAACATCCCTTCAGACTGTAGGGATAGAGGGAACATTCCTCAGTTTCATAAGGAGTATCTATGAAAAGCCTACAGCAAATATCATTCTCAATGGGTAAAAGCTGAGAGCCTTTCCCTTAAGACCAGGAACACAACAAGGAGGCCCACTCTCGCTGCTATTGTTCAACATAGTACTAGAAGTCCTAGCAACAGCTATCAGACAACAAAAATAAAAGATATTCAAATTTGTAATGAAGAAGTCAAACTATCTCTTCGCAGATGACATGATACTTGATGTGGGTAACCCAATAAACTCCACCTCCTAATTACTAGAACTCATGCAGTAATTCAGTAATGTGGCAGGATACAAAATCAATGCACAGAAATCAGTTGTATTTATATACACTGACAATGAGACTGATGAAAGAGAAATTAGGGAATCGATTCCATTTACAATAGCACCAAAAAACATAAGATATCTTGGAATAAACCTAACCAAAGAGGAAAAGGATCCACACTCTAGAAAGTACAGAACACTGATGAAAGACAGTGAAGAAGACACAAAAAGATGGAAAAACATTCCATTCTCTTGGACAGGAAGAATAAACATAGTTAAAATGTCTCTGCTACCCAGAGCAAGCTATACTTTCAACACCATCCCAATCAAAATACCAATGCCATTTTTTAAAGTTCTGGAACAAACAATCCTAAAATTCATGTGGAACCAGAAATGACCCCAAATCGCCAAGGAAATGTTGAAAAAGAAAAAGCTGGGGGCATAATGTTGCCTGATTTCAAGCTATACTACAAAGCTGTGGTCATGAAGACAGTATGGTACTGGCACAAAAACAGACACATAGACCAAAGGAACAGAACAGAGACTCCAGAAATGGACCCTCAACTCCATGGTCAACTAATCTTCAACAAAGCAGGAAAAAACATCCAATGGAAAAAAGTCTCTTCAATAAATGGTGATGGGAAAATTGGACAGCTATATACAGAAGAAAGAAACTCGACCATTCCCTCACACCATACACAAAGATAAACTCCAAATGGATGAAAGACCTCAATGTGAGACAGGAATCCATCAAAATCATAGAGGAGAACATAGGCAGTAACCTCTTTGACATCGGCCACAGAAACCTTTTTCATGAAACCTCTCTAAAGGCAAGGGAAACAAAAGCAAAAATGAACTTTTGGGATGTCAAAAGATGAAAAGCTTCTGCACATGAAAGGAAACAGTCAACAAAACAAAAAGGCACCCCACGGAATGGGGGAAGATATTTGCAAATGACACTTCAGATAAAGGGCTGGTATCTAAGATCTATAAAGAACTTCTCAAATTCAACACCCAAAAAACAAATAATCAAATAAAAAATGGACAGAAGATATGTACAGACACTTTTCCAATGAAGACATACAGATGGCTAACAGACACATGAAAAAATGTTCAACATCATTAGCCATCAGGGAAATTAAAATGAAAACCACATTGAGGTACCACCTTACACCAGTTAGAATGGCAAAAATTGACAAGGCAAGAAACAACAAATGTTGGAGAGGATGTGGAGAAAGGGGATCCCTCTATACTGTTGGTGGGAATGCAAGTTGGTACAGCCACTTTGGAAAACAGTGTGGAGGTTCCTCAAAAAGTTAAAAGTAGAAGTACCCTATGACCCAGCAATTGCACTACTGGGTATTTACCCCAAAGATGCAGATGTAGTGAAAAGAATGGCCATATGCACCCCAATGTTCATACAGCAATGTCACAATTGCCAAACTGGAAAGAATTGAGATGCCCTTCAACAGACGAATGGATAAAGAAGATGTGGTCCATATATACCATGGAATATTACTCAGCCATCAGAAAGGATGATTACACAACATTTGCATCGACATGGATGGACCTGGAGGGTATTATGCTAAGTGAAATAAGTCAAGCAGAGAAAGACAATTATCATATGGTTTCACTTATTTGTGGAACATAAGGAATAGCAGGGAAATCATTAGGAGAAGGAAGGGGAAAATGAAGGGGGGGAGCAGAGGGGGAGATGAACCATGAGAGATTATGGACTCCGGGAAACAAACTGAGGGTTATAGAGGGGAGGGCTGTGGGGGGATTGGCTAGCTTGGTGAAGGGTATTAAGGAGGGCATGTATTGCATGGAGCTCTGGGTGTTATATGCTAACAATGAATCATGGAACACTACATCAAAAGCTAATGATGGTGAGATGGTGACTAACATAGCATAATTAAAAAAAAAAAACCACCTGAATTAGAGTTCTTGAATTGATTACTGTTTTCTGGCTATATGGTTATGACCAAGCTCCCTGGACTCTCTATATCTTGGTTTCTCATCTGAAAAATAAGGATGATAATCATAGTACCTCTCTTATAAAGCTGTTATGACAATTAAATTAGTTAAGATATTTAAAACATTTAATCAGGGTCTGATAGTAGCTTGGTAGCAATGTTAAGTACTCAAGATTTGTCCAAGAAGACTGGGCATTTTTTTGTTCTGACAACCTCTCCTCTGTAGCTTCTACACTTAAGCCTACATCTACTTCATCCTTAAATCATCTACTGGAATTGTTCCAGAGCACACTCAGAGGCCCAGCCTGCCTAGTTAGCCTTGACCCTTGCCTTGAGTGGTCAATTAGTAAATTACTGAAGGGTAACACAGCCAAGGCCTGCAATCCCCTCCTGAAGAGAGGTCTTGAGAGTTGACTTGAGGGAAATCTTAGGTCTAAACTCTTAGGTCTTTCTTCCCTTGGAGGTATCACTCTGAATCCAGACAGGCTAGAGGCAGACACTGAAGAGAATGACCATGTCTGTCCGCACTCCATGCTGGAAACATTACATTAGTGAAGATAAACGGAAGAGTCTGTTTACCTGGAGCCCTGGAGACTGACTTGACTCTTCACTGTGATTATTAGAAAATCATTCCTTATAGTGACCATAAATCTGTTGGCCTGTACATTGTAGCCATAGGTCCTCACTTTGCCCTCTTAAGCTATACAAATCTCATCTCTTCCTTCTATCCTATGACAGCCCTTCAGATATTGGCTGAAAGTGACCATATCCTCCTGAATCTTCTCAAACCAAACAACACAGTGGTAGTGGAGTGACAGTGCAGTGGGTGTCTGGATGACTCACTAATACTAAGGAGAATAAGAATGGTAGAACCTGCCCTCTTGACACAAGATAAATCTCATATGATTAAAAATCTTTTATATGATTATGTATCCCTATTGGTTGTCACTCATGACAATAACTTTTTCTTTCTTTCCTTCCTTCCTTCCTTCCTTCCTTCCTTCCTTCCTTCCTTCCTTCCTTCCTTCCTTCTTCCTTCCTTTCTCCTTCACAGGCATATCATGCTACAGATTTTTTTTGAAATTAAAACAAGCTAAACAATCTTGACATTTCGCACAAATGCTGCTGTAAAGCCCTCCTATAAGTAGGATTTTAGAATGAACTATCTAAACCGTTTTTGCATTCTCAGTGATAATTTTTTTTATCCCCACAAGGCTCTCTGTAGGTGAGAAATAGCATGATGCAGTGAAAAGAGCTTTGGGATTAGCCTTAGAAAACTCAGATTCAAATCTCAACACCTCTGCTTAGCAATGTTATACTCATTTGGATGTCACTCAACGTTTTCTATACCAGTTTTTTCCTTCTTTTCTTTTAAAGGTTCTTTTTTTTTTTATTATGTTATGTTAGTCACCATACAGTACTTCATTAGTTTTTGATGTAGTGTTCCATGCTTCATTGTTTGTGTATAACACACAGTGTTCATTGCAATATGTGCCCTTCTTAATACCCAACATCATACTAACCCATCCCCCCACCTCCCTTCCCTCTGAAACCCTCAGTTTGTTTCCCAGGAGTCCATAGTCTCTCATGGTTTATTCCCCCTCTGATTTTTCCCCTTTCACTCTTCCCTTCCTTCTCTTGATGTCCTCCATGCTATTCCTTATGTTCCACATGTAAGTGAAACCATATGATAATTGTCTTTCTCTCCTTGACTTAATTCACTTAGCATAATCTCCTCCAGTTACATCCATGTTGATGCAAATGGTGCGTGTTCATCATTTCTGATGGCTGAGTAATATTCCAATTGCAGTTAGTTATCATACAGTGTAATGTTAGTCCATTTTTTTCATTTTTAAAAAAATGAAGCTAATAATCCCCAGATGATGGAAGTGCTCTAGTGTTTGTGAGATAATATATAAATTGTCAATCACAGTACCTGCATAAAGTACACATTCAAGAGATTGGATTTCTGATTTTTGCAGTTAGTAAATTGCCATAATAGTAATGCTGCTTTCCTGTGGTTATAAAGATTATGTGAGATTTATACATGTGTACAGAACTCTAAAGGACTATACTACCCATTATTTTAAAGCAATAGTATTAACAAATACATGTGTAGAAGAGTCAGAGTTGCACAGCCTTCTGGTCAGTGTGTATGCTGAGCTTCAAAGCCTCAGCCTGTGGGGGTAGTATGAAAAAGACACAGGGGTTTGTCTAGTTGTCTCAGTCAAAATTACAAATTTCTCTCAAAGGAGGCTTGAGTGAGGCAAAACAAACAAAGACAGAAACTAGTGACAAAAATCTGGGCTAATAAATTTAGACAAAAGGGTGGGGAAATTAGTTGGGGGACAAAAGATTAATAACTATAGTCATCATTATAACTATCAGCCTAACAGATATCAATTATTAAGTTCCTGTATCTGGAACTGGATTAGGAAGCCCACAATGTTCCTCTTTAATCTTCCCAGCCACCTTGTTTCTTTTCATACTTTCTAAATGAGGGAACTAAGTCTGTGAGAGTTTAAAGTACTTGGTTAAGATCACACAGAACACAGATTAGTAAGGGATAGATCTAAGATTCCAATTCATAATACAAGACCACTTTACTGCTGTGCCATGTCCTTATTCACTGGAGAAAGACAGCATGATGTGGCATGTTTAGAGTTAGGTTCAGGCTATAGTTCTGGGTTAAGCCTGTATTTGGCTGTGTGCCCTTGAGAAATTCACTTAACTTCTCTGGTCCTAAATTGCCACATATGTAAAAATAGGGAAAATCATACCTATTTCAAAAGGTTGTTCTATGGGTAATTAAGATCATATGTATAAAGTGTTGTAAGGGTCCCGACCTCACAATGTCATGGAGTGGGGTGAGAGAGAATATCCAGTGACACAATCTGAGAATGAGGGGTTAGAGAGTTAGAGGGAAACCAGAAGACCATGATGTTTTCCTGCAAAATAAATAATGTTTCCTAAAGAAAACAGTGACCAACACTGGGGAAAAAATGCAAATAAAATTTAAAAATGAGTGAAAACGTTCCTTAAAATTTGACAGTAAATGAAGGGGGGTAAACAGAAGGGGAAATAAACCACGAGAGACTATGGACTCTGGGAAACAAACTGAGTGTTTTAGAGGGGGTGGGGGGTGGGGGATGGGCTAGCCCAGTGATGGGTATTAAGGAGGGCACAGATTGCATGGAACACTGGGTGTTAAATGCAAACAATGAATCCTGGAACAGTACATCAAAAACCAGGGATATAATGTATGGTGACTAATATATCATAATAAAAAATATTGTCAGTAAAAGAAGTCACTTGTGACCTTGAGGAGAGAAAACAGAGCTAGAAGCCAGGCTGTAGTAGATTGGGAATCAAAAGGAAAGTGAAGCATGGAAACAGTGAACGGAGATTACTGTGGCCAGAAATTTGGCTAAGAAAGAAAGAAAGAAATCAATTTCTTCCTGTTTCAGTCTTGGTAGTTTATAGGTTTCAGGAAGTCCTCCATCTCTTCCAGATTGCTTAATTCATTGGCATAAAGCTATTGATAAAAGTTTCTAATAATCCTTCCAATTTCATTGGTGTTGGTTGTGACCACTCCCTTTTCATTCATTTTTTTATTAATTTGGGTCCTTTCTCTATTCTTTTGAATAAGTCTTGCCAGTGGTTTGTCAATTTTATTTACACTTTCAAAGAACCAGCTTCTAGTTCTGTTGACCTGCTCTACTGTGCTCCTGGTTTCTAATTCATTGATCTCTGCTCTAATCTTGATCAACTGCTTTCTTGTGCATGGATTAGGCCTGTTCCTCTATTGCTGTTCCAGCTTCATGAGGTGAGAATATAAAAACTGCATTTTAGATTTTTCTATTCTTTTGAGTGAGGCTTGGGTGGCTATGTATTTTCCCCTTAGGAATGCCTTTTCAGTGTCCCATAGGTTTTGGACCATTGTGTTTTCATTCCCGTTGGTCTTCATAAATTGTTTAAATTGATTTTTGATTTCCTGGTTTATCGAATCATTCTTGAGCAGGATGGTTCTTAGTCTCCAAGTGTTATTATGAAGAGATTGAAACAGTAATTAAAAACCTTCTGAAAAACAAAACGCCAGGGCCTGATGGTTTTCCCTGGGAATTCTCCCAAACATTCAAAGAAGAAATAATACCTATTCTCCTAAAGCTATTTCAAAAAATAGAAACAGAAGGAAAGCTACCAAACTCATTCTATGAGGCCAAAATTACCTTGATTCCCAAACCACGCAAAGACCCCATGAAAAAGGAGAATTACAGACCGATTTCCCTAATGAATATGGATGCCAAAATTCTCAACATGATCCTTGCTAATAGAGTCCAACAGTACATTAAAAGGATTATCCATCATGACCAAGTGGGATTCATCCCTGGGATGCAAGGGTGGTTCAACATTCTCAAATCTATCAGTGTCATAGACTTTATCAACAAGAAAAAAGCCAAGAATCATATGACCCTCTCAATAGATGCAGAAAAAGCATTTAACAAAATACAGCATCCTTTCCTGATTAAATAAAGGGTACATTCCTCAATCTCATAAAAACCATCTATGAAAAGCCTACAGCAAATATCATTCTCAAAGGGGAAAAGCTCGAAGCCTTTCCCTTAAGATCAGGAACACGACAAGGATGCCCACTCTCGCTATTATTATTCAACAGAGTACTAGAAGTCCTTGCAACAGCAATCAGAAAACAAAAAGGAATAAAAGGTATCCAAATCGGCAAAGAAGAAGTCAAAATGTCTCTCGTCACAGATGACATGATACTCTATATGGAAAACCCAAAAGAATCCACTCCCAAACTATTAGAAGTTATAGAGCAATTCGGTAATATGGCGGGATACAAAATCAATGCTCAGAAATCAGTTGCATTTCTATACACGAATAATGAGACTGAAGAAAGAGAAATTAGGGAATCCAACCCATTTACAATAGCACCAAAAATCATACATTACCTTGGAATTAACTTAACCAGAGATGTAACGGATCTATATTCTAGAAACTACAAATCACTCTTGAAAGACATTGAAGAAGACACAAAAAATTGGAAAAATATTTCAGGCTCATGGATCAGAAGAATTAACATAGTTAAGGGGCGCCTGGGTGGCACAGTGGTTGGGCGTCTGCCTTCGGCTCAGGGCGTGATCCCGGCGTTACGGGATCGAGCCCCACATCAGGCTCCTCCGCTGTGAGCCTGCTTCTTCCTCTCCCACTCCCCCTGCTTCTGTTCCCTCTCTCACTGGCTGTCTCTATCTCTGTCGAATAAATAAATAAATCTTAAAAAAAAAAAAGAATTAACATGGTTAAAACGTCCATGCTACCCAGAGTAATCTACACTTTCAATGTCATCCCAATCAAAATACCGATGACATTTTTCAAAGAAATGGAACAAACAGCCCTTAAATTTGTGTGGAACCAGAAAAGGCCACGAATTGCCAAGGGATTGTTGAAAAGGAAAAACAAAGCTGGGGGCATCACAATGCCGGATTTCAAGCTGTACTACAAAGCTGTGATCACAAAGACAGCATGGTACTGGCACAAAAACAGACACATAGACCAGTGGAACAGAATAGAGAACCCCGAAATGGACCCTCGGCTCTTCGGGCAACTAATCTTCGATGAAGCAGGAAAAAACATTCAGTGGAAAAAAGACAGTCTCTTCAATAAATGGTGCTGGGGAAATTGGACAGCTACATGCAAAAGAATGAAACTTGACCATTCTCTTACACCATACACAAAGATAAACTCCAAATGGATGAAACACGTCGATGTGAAACAGGAATCCATCAAAATCCGAGAGGAGAGCATAGGCAGCAACCTCTATGACATTGGCCACAGGAACCTTTTTCATGACACATCTCCAAAGGCAAGAGAAACAAAAGCAAAAATGAACTTGTGGGACTTCATCAAGATCAAAAGCTTCTGCACAGCCAAGGAAAAGGTCAAAAAAAAAAAAATAAGAGGCAGCCCACGGAATGGGAGAATATATTTGCAAATGATACTACAGATAAAAGACTGGTATCTAAGATCTACAAACAACTTCTCAAACTCAATACACGAGAAACAAATAAATCATAAAATGGGCAGAAGATATGAACAGACACTTTTCCAATGATGACATACAAATGGCTAACAGACACATGAAAAAATGTTCAACATCATTAGCCATCAGGGAAATTCAAATCAAAACCACACTAAGATACTACCTTATGCCAGTTAGAATGGCAAAAATAGACAAGGCAAGAAACAACAATTGTTGGAGAGGATGTGGAGAAAGGGGATCCCTCCTACATTGTTGGTGGGAATGCAAGTTGGTATAGACACTTGGAAAACAGTGTGGAGTTTCCTTAAAAAGTTGAAAATTGAGCTACCCTATGATCCAGCCATTGCACTACTGACGTAGTGAAGAGAAGGGCCATATGCACCCCAATGTTCATAGCAGCATTGTCCACAATAGCTAAATTGTGGAAGGAGCCGAGATGCCCGTCAACAGATGACTGGATTAAGAAGATTCGTCCGTATATACAATGGAATATTACTCAGCTATCAAAAAGAACGATTTCTCAACATTTGCTGCAACATGGATGGCACTGGAGAAGATAATGCTAAGTGAATTAAGTCAAGCAGAGAAAGGCAATTATCATATGGTTTCTCTCATTTATGGAACATAAGAACTAGGAAGATCAGTAGGATAAGAAAGAGATAAAGAAATGGGGGAATGAAACATGAGAGACTATGGACTCTGTGAGGGCTTCAGAGGGTGGGGGTGGGGGAATGGGATAGGCTGGTGATGGGTAATTAGGAGGGCACGTATTGCATGGTGCACTGGGATTTATACGCAACTAATGAATCATCGAAGTTTACATTAAATAAATAAATAAATAAATAAATAAATAAATAAATAAATAAATAAAAGAGGAGGGTGTTATTTGAGGAGCAGGCAGTGTGGAAGAAGGTTTGATTTTATTTTGCAGTGGGAGGAATTTGAATATGTTTGTGGATAGAAGGACTGGACACAAGAAGGAAGGTGAATACTAAAGATATCAATGAGCGAGGGGTTAAAAAATGAAGCATGGTCCATAACGGGCAGGGGAGGGGGATGATGCTCATGCTCTTTTCCTGTCCTCCCAGAGGAAATGCCAGAGTGGCAGAAGAGAGAGAACATTATAAGCATAAGGGGGGGATAGAGGGACTTCATGTCTATCAGAATCTGTTTTCTGTTTTGTTTTGTTTTGTTTTGGTTTGGTTTGGTTTGGTTTGGTTTGGTATGGTTTTTTGATGAATAGGACAGGAGTCCATTTTCTAGACTGGGAATTAGATGTCAGAGTAAGGACTTAAAAAAGAAAAGGTAGTGGTTTAGAATAGCTGTCCAGGGAAAATGGGAAGAGCCTCAGATTGGGAAAGAAAGATTCTACTTTTGAGTGTGATAGTGAATAATTCAGGTGTCAGATATTCTTGAGAGTCTTAGGTCAGTTGTCACTAGTTGTTGCACTATGGCCAAGGTACCCCATTTCTGTGACTCAATTTCTTCATCTATAAAATAGGAAGGATATGATATTTACCTTATAGGGTAATTGTAAAGATTAAATGAGGTATTGCATGTAGAACTCTTAGCACAGGGCCTGACATACAGAGCTAATCCAAGTGCTGATCAAGTGTTGCCTGTTGTTAGTATTTTGAGTGCAGACATAAATGTTCTTTTTTGGCTATCTTCTTTGTATGATCACTTACCTGGGGTCAGGGAGCTCATTAAAGAAGGGTGAATTCAAAGGTCAACATTCTCCATGTAGTTATTTTTTCACTCATTTATTCAACAAAGATATATTGAACCTTTAGTATGCTTTAGGTTCTGTTTTGTGTGAGAGAATTAACCAGTGAGATGACAGGTAAGATCTCTGCTACATAGGCTCCAGTGAGAGAAACTAGAATCAAGAAAGAAGCGTAATGTTGGGGAGGAGGGTACTCTGGAAAACCTCAGCATTTGAGGGATAAATGGAGAAGGAGAATCTGGGAAAGTTATAAAGAAAAGAATGAAACAAGGAGATATGGGTTCCATGAAAGTCAAGAGAGTCACTAAGGAAAACAACAACAACAACAACAACAACAACAACAACAACAACGACATAATTTTGGATGTTTCAGAGAATTCAAATAAGACAGGAAGAAGCCATGGGTTTGATAGTAAAGGAATTCATGGAGGATCCTGAGGGGAACAGAATGTAGTGAGTTTAGAAATTAAGAGATGGAGGTAAGGATATGGAAACAATGACTATGGAAGACCCTTTCCAGAATCTTGGCTCAGAATGGAAAGACAGAGTTTAGGGGAATGATCCAGAGGAAGAGGGACTGTGAGGATACCAGATAAAGCAAAGCAGGGTAGATGGGGGAAGTAAGCACAGATAGAGAAATTAGTGTGGAATATAAGGAACTCTCATAAAAAAGACAAGCATAAGCTTGAAGGCGGAGGGATCAGAAGTTGTTTAGAGGGTTCTAGCCTGGTACTATGCTATGATCTCAGTGAAACTGGAGGTGAAGTCTTATCTACTAGGAGTTTTGAGTAGGATATATTAGTGTTGGGTGCTTGAGTAAGAGGAGTAAGTTTGAAATAGCCATCTTGGGCAGGTGAAAAGACAGATGATTAAGGATGAAAGAAAAGACTATTGAACTAAACTACGACCCAACTGAACTTTGAAAAATCCCAGGGCTAGGAGGAGCTCTTTCCTATGTCCTACCTTTTGAATTCAGAAGATCCAAGACTGTATATGCCATTGCCTCAGACATCTATGGCCATGGTTATCTATACATATCACATAGGCTGATGAAAGGGCACCAGGAGCTGATCTTGGTATCCAGGTACATACATCCCTATAGATGCTGGATTCCATGGGGACTGCCCCATACACTTCAGTATCTCCTGGTGCCTTCAGTCTCTGCTTCTGCTCTCCATTCCTAGTCTCTAGAGGGGCTTTAGGGTCCCCAGTGTGTCTATCTCTCACATGAGAGGTCACTTTGCCTGAATCAAACTCTAGAATTAGAGGCTGACCTGGTTTTTCTAAGACACACTCAAGGTCAGTATTCCCTTAAGTGACCCTAGGTAACCTCTGAGAGAGAGCTGAGGGTGGCATCAGGGAGCCCTGAATCTCTCACGGGGCCCCAGAAGAATATCTCTTCCCCAGAGATAGGCTGGGGGAGGCTGGCTGTATCTATTCTGTGTCTGTTCAGGCTGATTCCAGCAGTGAAGTGTAATCAGAGAGACCCTTTACCTGAGAGTACTTGGTTTGAGTTCATGAAGTGACTCCTGCCCATCTTAAGAGTAGGGAATGAGAAATCCCCCAAGAGATGACCTGACTGAACCTCTCACTTCTACTGCTCAGGTATGGGGGCCAGAGTGACTCCCCCATAGAGAGCAGAGCTGAGAGCCTTAACTCTACTGATCCCCACATCCCACCTTAGGTCCTTGGGGGCTGGTGCTGAGGAAAAGTCCAAAGACCATGGCAATTCCATTACTCTAAATTAGATAGGGTTTTAGGAAAGTTCTCTCTTATAAGGTAAAATATGAGCAGATACTAGGAGGAAGTGAGGGAAGGATCCATGCAGATATCTGAGGGAAGAGTTGCCCAGGCTGAAGGAACAAGTACAAACACTGAGTCAAGAGAATGCTTTGAGTGTTGGAAGAAATAGCCAAGAGGCCAGTGTGGTTGGATATAGTGGCCCAAGAGACAGTGGCAGATGAGATTAAAGATATAATGGTAGGGTGGTGGAGGAGGGATGGAGTTGGGTGGAGTGTAGACTATTGTTAAGGACTTTGGCTTCTACTCTGAATTAGAAGCCAGTCATTGGAATGGTCTGGACAAATTTGAGCTGATTTGCATTTTCAAAGGATCACTCTGACTGCTGTGCTGAGAACTGACTGAAGTAGAGTAAGGTCAAGAGCAAGACCAATTGTAGGCTATGGCAGTAATCTAGCTGAAAAGTGACCGTGGCTTGCAACAGAGTAGTTGCTGTGAATGTGCTGAAAAGGTGTGGTATTCATAGTATATTTTGAAGTCAAAGCTGATCAGTTGTGCTGAGGGATTGAATGTGAGATATGAGAAAAGAAGAGGCAAGGATGATTCCAATGTTTTTGGCTTCATAGGATTTTGTGAAGATGAGATAAATTAATCCATGTAAAACATTTAGAACACTACCTAGCAAGTGCTTGGTGAAAGTTGGTCACTATTACCGTATTATTAGACAGTATTATCAGTTACCGTGGAGGACAGTACTTTCATACATGCTGCCTAAGGTCACTTTCTAAATAATGAAACAACAGCTTGTGGACTCTGAAGTTTCCTGGTACCTTTACTTCCTCCTATGCTCCAGGAAAGGAAGCATTATGGAGTACAAGTCTCTTAATCTGTAAAACGGAGATAGTCATCCCTATCTTGTCGGGCTATTGTAAGCTACAAAGGAGCACATTTGCGTGATTGATAAATGCTCAGTAAATGTTCCTTCCCATCTTTTCTTCAAATAAGAATTTTGATTATGCTGTCCCCTAGCTAACGTACCAGCAAATGTCCTTTCAATTCAGTTCACTCAGGTGAGCGTTGCCAATGGCCTAACATGGCTCCCTGTCCTTATACTCAGTTTGCTAAGTAGGATCAAAAGAGGTAGAGCAGTGTAGCTGAGAGCACAAAAGTTGGGTAAACCTTGAGACTGGAGTTGTAGAAAGGCCCCTAATCCTGGCCTTGAAGGATGTTCCTATCTTAGCTGCAAGTGACTTACGTTTAAAAAATAAAAGACAGCATGGTTTTGCCAGGTGGGGGCGTGTCCCCAGGCTAAGGGTCCTTCTTTGCTCCCAACTAACATTTCTTCTTCTGTGAAATGTTTCAACATATGGGGCTCCTTGGCAACTGAAGTTCAATATATTCAGTCTTCCTGGCCTCTTCCATTTTGTCTTTTGCATCATGGTCCTTTCATTAATTTGTTTTGTTCCTTCTGCTGTGTATTAGGCTCCTTCACAGCCCTGCCATTTCTTAGATGTTTGACATTGGGCAAGTCAGTCTATGCCTCAGTTTTCTTATCTCTACTTTGTGAATAGTACTAGAGTAGTTACAAGTACTAAACATGTTAATATATGCAAAATATTGAGAAGAGTGCCTGGCAAATAACAAATGCTCTCTAAGAATTATTGCTAGCTCATGATGCTTACCAATTAGTGGGAGGGAAATGACATAAATAAAACAAGTAAGCAAATTAATTAAATGATTACAGGTTTACTTTAGTGTCCGTAAGGAAATAAATAGGTGTGGGGGACAGGACAAGACTGGCCAAGTGAGGCTTATATCAAGAAGTGACCCTCTGCTGTGAAGACTCAGATCCTCCCTTGAAACCACAGATTTTTTTTTTAAGATTTTATTTATTTGACAGAGAGAGACAGCCAGAGAGAGAGGGAGCACAAGCAGAGCAGGGGGAGTAGGAGAGGAAGAAGCAGGCTCCCAGTAGAGGAGCCTGATGTGGGGCTCGATCCCATAATGCCGGGATCACGCCCTGAGCCGAAGGCAGACGCTTAACGACTGAGCCACCCAGGCGCCCCATGAAACCACAGATTTTAACTTTAGCTTTGCAACTTCTCCTGCTTCCATTCCCTTTTCTCATCACCATAGATCAGCCCCTCAGTAATCTCCTAATCAGTATCTACCACCAGGCTTTTCTCCACCAGTTTCCTACCCTGCAGCCACACCCATTCTCTTTAAACTCTAGGACCTAGAATATCCTTTGAACACCTACTCTATTCTCCTTACTTTATGAACATTAGCTCACTTCAAATTCACAACTTCATAAAGAAAGTATTATGAGCCTCTATCTGCAGATGGGATGACTGAGGCTCAGAGGGGGTAAGTCCTCTGCTGAAGAGCCAAGAAAGAGTTCGTGGATATTAGAATCAGAGTTGGAATAGAGGTCTGTGGATTCTAGAGTCTGTATTCCTTCCAGATGGCTTCCTAAACTTGTATTTTATCTATTGTGTAATGACTGTAGACCCAAGGAAATAATGATAGCATATACTTATATAACATTTGCCATGTTCCAGGTGCTATTACATGTATTCATTCAGTCTTCAAAACAACCCTATGAAGAAGGGATTACTATTGTTGTCATTTTACAGATGAGGATACTGAACCATGGAGAAGTTAAGTAATTTCCCCAAAGTCACACAGCTAGGAGGGACAGACCTAGGATTCTAACTCAGTTTATCTTCCTTCTAGGCCCGAGCCCAGAGTAGCAGTCTAAGAGGCCACATTCTGGTCCCAGCTCTAATCAGGGGCTATGTTTGGAGTTCACTCAGGACCTATTCAAAGTCACCTCAGAGCCTATTCAGCCCTTTTTTTCACCAAAGGCATTGCAGCCTATGTATTGAGACCTTACCTTAAACTCCTAGTGTAGAGCTTCTGCCCACACCAGGTGAGGCCCCTCAGGGTCTGATCATGGCACATTGCTTGGACCCTCCCCCATGCCTTGGCTTAAGCTTCTTTCCCTTTACCTGTAATGCAGCTTGGTACTCCACATTTGTTTAGGCCCCCTCCTCTATTAAAGAGCATTTCCCTTCCCTGGCCATATTTTCTCTTATTTTTCCTTTTTTTCTGCTTCCTTTTTACCCTTCTGGCCTGTAGCTCATAGTTTGGCCATTCATTCAGTATTGTGTGCTGTTCTCTATGTCCAGTCTATCTTATTTCCCCTGTTCCTCTGCAAGTTCTTCAGGGTCAGGGACTAGTAACATTCCAGTACTTCTCCACTGCTGTCTCTGTGATTATCAACTTCTAAACTCCCCGAGTGTCACTGCTGAAAAAACCCCTAGTATATCTAGTACAACCCCTTCTTTGTATAGAGACTCTGGGGCCCAGAGAAGGTGATTCCACAATTGAATTCTCCTTGATTTTGAGTGGTCTTTCCCCTGTTTTATGTCCCCTCTCCTCCTGTCCAAATCCTATCTAACTTACTGAACAAAGGAGAAAGAAGAAAGAAAGAAAGAAAGAAAGAAAGAAAGAAAGAAAGAAAGAAAGAAAGAAAGAAAAGCAAGCCAAGCTGGGAAATGGCTTTTCCGTGTATCTGAAAACTGTTGCTTTTCCAACACTGATTTTCTGAAAAATCCCAGGCCTGCTAACATTCACGTACAGAACTTTGAGGAGTTCAGCTGCATCCTACCATGCAATAGTTACAAGAAAAGGAGTCTACATAGTGCCTCTGACCACTTGACCTTCCCTCTGTTCCCACAGACCAGGCAAAACCTAACTCCCTGTCTGTCCACAGCCCCCAGAGCTTTTTGAATCCTTCCACAGGAGTGGCTCTGTCTCCATTTACCTCCCCTTCCCCGCCTCTCTGCGGCACTGTGTCCATCTCAGGGGTGGGACTTCTTTGCATAACACGGTTTCTGCTTACCTCCCCTTCCCCGCCTCTCAGCAGCACTGTGTCCGTCTCAGGGGTGGGGCTTCTTTGCATAGTCACGCCTAGACACTCGAGTAGCTGCTTTGGGAGCCTCAAGGGGGCGGAGAAGTAGGCGTAGCGTAAAAAAAAAAGGAGAATGGGTTTAGCCTGTTGTTGCTGCGCAGGGATGTGAAATTAGCCCGAGTGATTGCAACGGATTTCATCTACTGTGAACGTGGTATGTAGGCTGGGGACTGAGGGGTGGGGGTTTGGTGGTATGTCTGGCCTGCGGTGAAGTGTGTTTGTCTAAGAGTTCTGTTGCTGAAGCAAGATCCATCCATCCATCCATATATTTACAGGGTAAGTGCGGGAACACTCCCTGGCATAGCAAATCTGCTCAGACTTGTGAGACATAGGGGTGGAAGTTCAGGATCAGGTTAGGGTGGCCCTACTAAGGAGCTACAAAATCAGAATGTCTACGAGGGTATTCCGGTGGTCTGTCTGTCCATCCATCTGTATCCGGAAAATGCTAAGGTGCCAGGGACCTGGGTTAATACCCCAATGGCTTTGGAGGGCCAGTGTGCCCCTGTGTAGGCTTTCACTGGACCTGTATGGCCTCTGGGAACATGCCTGGACATGTCCAAACACCCTGAGCACCTGGGGTTTAGAGCTAAGGAAAAGGAAGCTGGATGATTAGGGGAGGGAGGGAGGGGTTGGATCAGACATGTGGAGCATCCCTAGGGAAGTTGAGCTGCCAGGCCACCCACGTGGCCCCTGGGCAAGTCAGGGCTTGTATAAAGAACACTCAGGCTCTATTTGGGGGCTTTCAGTCTGCCCCTTCACCCACCAACTGGGCTTTACTTGATCCGTCACTCCTGGAAGCTGAGCCCAGGGCATTTTGATATTTTGATCCTGCTTTACCCCAAACACTGGCCAAGGCTAAGGCAGCTGTGAGAACTGGGGGACAAGAAGAGACCCGCCAGAAACCTGGGAGAGCAGAGACTGCAAAGTCTTGTTTGGACTGGTGTTAGCAGTGTTGGCCAGTGCCCTGTCATGTAGGGTAGCTAAGGCAAGAGAGTGTGGAGCGTCTTCCCCTATATAACTCTCCCATGCCCTCCTTTTACCCCAGTATGGGTTCAATTCAGTGTAACAGGATCACTGAGCAACTACTTTCTGTCACCACTATGTGAGATAGAGAGATGCTTAAGATGCACTGGGACTTCACAGTTTCATCATGGGTATAAGAACACACAAATAAGACACAGGATAGGCTTTACAGGTTTCATCAAAATCCTTTAAGGTTGTCAAATAAGGATCACTTCAGGTTGAGTCAGGGATAATCAGAAAGACATTTTTCACATTGTCACACCTTTTAGTGCTCCAGAGACAGGTTACTTGAGTTCCAGTTCCAACCCAACCATTTATTAACTTGTGTGACATTGGACAAGTAGATTTACTTCCGTCTTTCAGAACTCTGGTTTACTCCAGGGTAAAATGGAGACAATAGTGCTTACTTCAAGTTTTTGTGAGAATTATATTAGATAATCCATGTAAAATATTTGTACACCCTTAGCACAGTGACTGCACCAAAATAAGCACTCAATAAATGTTAACTATTATTATTATTTAAGATGGACCATGAAACACAGATAGGATTTCAACAGGTGGAGATAGGAGAAAAGGCAATCGAAGCAAGAAAAACAACAGGAACAACTGTTTAGAGGCAGGGAAGATCAGGACATGTGAAAAGAACACAGGCTGAACAGGATTTTAGAGTACAATTAGGGAAAAGTGGAAGTTGAGTTTGCTGTGGTAGATTGGTGGCAAACTGGAAAATTTTGGGGTGCTAGACTTTCTGTTTGATTGGACAAACACTGGAAAGCCATTGGAAATTTCTGAGCTAAAGAAAAAAGTCAAATTTATATTTCAGGAAGTATAATCTGATAAATATGAGTCAGCTGGACTGCAATAGGAAAGCACGAGAGGTGGATAAACCAGATGCAGAGAGGGAATGAAACATTGGATCTGAGTGGTGGCTTTGGGAATAGAAAGGAGGCAATAAATATAATAAGACATCACAAAGTTGAATCTACAGAATTAAAAGTTGATAAACTGTATGAGATTTTAAAAAGGAGGAATGAAAAGAATCAACATTTCTTGGGACTGGGTTAAACTTTAAAAGGTTGTACATCCCAATCCCAGTTCCATCTACTTCTCTGGATGGTACAATAGAAAGTATACCCACTTTCTGAGTTAGACAGCTGTGTTCAAGTCCTGAGTCTGCTACTTATCTCCTGTCTGTGATCCTAAACATATTATTTATCCATCATTCCTAGTCAGGATTGTATTTCTGTATAGCATTTAGCAATGTGTGGGGAGCATGATTTTTTTATTTTTTAATTTATTTAGTTTTAAAGATTTTATTTATTTGACACAGAGAGAGAGAGAAAGCGAGAGGGAGCGCACAAGCAGGGGAGCAGGAGGCAGAGGGAGAAGCAGGCTCCCTGCTGAGCACGGAGTCCGGTGTGGTACTTGATCCTAGGACTCTGGGATCGTGACCTGAGCCAAAGGCAGACGCTTAACCGACTGAGCCACCCAGGCATATATATATATATATATATGGTACTATGGCATTTTTTGCCAACAACAAAGAGTTGTTCTTACCACCCACTTAAAATACCAGCTGTAAGTTCAGTGAGAAATACTGAACTTCTCTGAGCCTCAGTTTTCTAGTCTGAAAAACAGGGAGAATAGTACTTATATCATAGTTTTACTGGGAGGATGAAGGGAGATAACCCCTGTAAAGTACTAGCACAATATCTGACACATGGTAGGCTTTTATGAATCATAATTTTCTTTCACTGCAGTTGACTTCCCCTTAAAACGTCCTTGTTAGTCTTTGTTTGAACACTTCCAGAGGGAATGCACTTAGTGATCTCTGAGAGAGTCCATTCCCTTCATGGAAAGCCTTGACTCTTCAAAAGATCTTCCTTTTGTTAAACTGAACTCATTCTCCCTGTGGTTTCCCCCTCTGAGGTCCTAGTCATCCTCCCTGTAGCCCCTCAGAGCAGTCTGTTTATTCTCTTCCATGATAGTTCTTTATAGAGCTGAAGGACAGAGATCAGATCCTCCTCCATCTTCTGATCCCAGGTCAAACAGCCCATTTTCCCCACCATTTCTCACATGGCGTGCTGTCAAGTCAAATAAGATTGTGAGGTTTTTAGCTATATAAATTGGGGTGATGGTACCTTCAAAGTGATGAGAAACACTGCATAAGGAGCAGGATGAGTGACTGTGACAAGTTCCTTTATAATTTATTAATTCTTAAGTTCCCACTATGTGCCAGATATTTTCAAATCCATCATCTCACTGACTCCTCACCCTAATATTCTTTTCTTAATTGTACAGGGGGCCAAACAGGCCAAAGAAAATAAAACTTTCTAGAGATTTTTTAGTTAGTGAGTGTCTGAGCCACAACTGGAAGTTAAATTTTTCTTACTCCAAGGTTAGTGTCATTCTTTTTTGTTTTTCATTTTCTTCAGTTGTTTGTGTTTAAAATATAGGCTGGGCAATTAGGCCAGCTTTGATACTGGAGAAAGAGACTACAGGAGAGTGGATTATCTAATTGCTTTATAGTACTTATTCTTTCTTTGAAAGACCTCATTACAGAAGCTCTTTAAGGGAGAAAAAGTCCCTAGTGCCAAAGGAAAGGCAAGCAATGCCTCTACCTGGGAACACAAGCTAGGCCATAAAACCTTCCTCTAGATGTCTTCTTGACCTGCTATACTTGAATGCTTTCTGCAGAGAGTGAAGCATTTTTTGGAGCTATTCCTCAGAGCTGAAGCTGGTGGTTGAAGCAGAAGCTGTTTTTCCCTGCTTCCTTTCTGGATACTAGATCCATCTATCAGTTTTCCCACTGAGTGTGTAACAGGAGGGATATAAGTCAGCTTCACCATCAGTCTGAAAAATGAAAGGTATTTTTCTGTGTTCATGGGAAATATGAGGATGGCTATAGTTTGTCTTGGATTAGAGTTAACTATGTATGTTTTCTATGTTCCTCACAAGATTATGATTTCTTAAAGTAGAGAAGATGTTTTATTCACCTCTTGTTTTTCCTCTTGCCACCATGTCCTAACAGAAGGCCTTGTATAGAAGGCATTTAAATGTTTTTTGAGTGACCAGAAATCCATCCTTCCCTTCCCAGGGTGACTATAGTTATGATATCCCTTAAGTATCCCAAAAGATATCGTGACATTCTCAAAAATAAAGGAATTGCCATGTAAGATACATGGTGGAATCAAAGACTAAGATGTCTTCACTTACAAGAGATTGTTAGTCACCATGGTAGGGTGAGTAAGCCAAAAGGACCTCATGGGCCACATCTTCCTGACCCAGCCTACCTTTTGGAATTTTTTCTGTTGAGGATAAAATGAGCCAAGTTTAGGTGGTGAGGGTGTGGGAAAAAAAAGAGAAGCTACAACCTAATTATTCACCAAGTAATTAGTCTTAAACCTGGGCCTACCCCTTCTTTAATTATGGGAAATAGATAAGCCACTGGCTTGTCTTCTTTAATTATGGGAAATAGACAAGCCACTGGAATTTGGATACTTGGATTCTAGTCCTGTCTCTGCTACTGATCAACTATGTGACTTTGGGAAAATTTTATCCCTTCTTTGGGCCTTAGTTGCCCCATCTAGATCATCAAGGAATAGGGTTAGGTTGCCTTGAAGAATCCTTTTGGGATTCCATGATAATATGTTTTCAATTATCTGGTGGTTTGAAGTTTTAACCAGTTGCCAAAGAGGAAAAAAAGTCAATAATGAATTATGCTGTGATGTGAATACTGAGGTACCTATTTCTAAAAAAAAAAAAAAAAAAAAAAAAAAAAAAGGAAAAGAAAAAATCAAGTAAAGCTAGATGGCATTTCTTTATTGGGCAACAGGCAGTTGTGGCTAAGAAAGGTGTTAAACTTCCTTCTAACTCTAATATTGTAGGATTCTGAAAATTGTCTTACAGAATATGTGTTTACATATGAGATCATAGGCTTCTTGGTATATGTCTCACCTTTCTCCCACTACCCTGCCAAGTCTTATATGTTTCTTCTTTTTTTGGGGGGGGGCATCCTAAAAAAAGCAAAAAATATTTTGGTATCAATATCTCATATCAAGTAAAGGCAGGCAGGCTTCATTTTATGGACTGGTTCTCCCATTTCTATTGGAAGGATAAATGGACCTGAGCTATACTTTCAAATGTTCATCACGTTGTGTGTCTGCTTCCTTAGGACATTTTATTCTCCGGCCAGTGAGGAAGGGATAGTATGCTTGATTGAATTTAGATTGCTTCAGGAGATAAGGCACTGTTCTTACACTTTCAGAGAGATACAGCGATTCCAGATTGCCTTGTAAATTGGACAGGTTGGAGAGAATGTGAGGCAAAAATCAAAAAACATTAATAGAAATCAGAAATTAGTATCCTTGACTGAGTTTTATTCAGTTCCCAGCCTGCAAAGAAATCATACCATGAAACCAGTTCCCAGTTGGGATAACTCAGCCAAAAGCATATCCTCCTTAGGAAGCCAATAAATATTTATCCCCAGGAATAACTAATTTTTGATGATACCATAATTTCATGGTGTCTGTGGTTGTTGGTACATTAATAAATGACTCACTTTGGCTAAGTCCACAGTGGAGCAAAGCAAGGGCTTTGGATATTGGCTAAGTGTTTGTCTGGCCTGTGGCTTGTCTCCAATTACCTTTTCTCCCCCGCTCTCAGTGGGGTAGTAACAACAATCATAGCAACCCTCACATGTGTAGCACAAACCAGAGTTTCCAGAGCACTCTTACATGCATTATTTCATTTTACCCTTGAACATCATCCAGGGCAGTTTCTGTGCTTTTGCTCCCACTTCGGAAGACTGTTTCAACAATCATCAAAATGATATTTTCCCCTCATAATCAGCCCAAAGTTTGCTGGTCTTAATTTCATCCCATTTTTTATTAATTATATTGCTATGTTCTTAGCTACACAGTTCTTTTCTCCCCTTCCTTTCACAGTTTTTTTCAGCAGTTGCCAAATAGTAGCACAATATTTATATGTTTTATAGCTTTTTCTCCTCATTTATAGTCTTTTAAGTTATGCTTGTCTTTTTAGGTTTGTGCTTTTTTGTTGCTGTCGTTCTTGTGAATGTGTGTGCTCACACATGTTTTGAAGAAGAAATAATTTAATTAATATGGTTAGCATTTGCTTTTGACTGAGTGGAAATGGCCCACTTCAGTTGGTTATTAATTCTATCTATACAATGACAATATGCTTTTAATAAGTTTTTTTTTCTTTTTCTACCCCAGCATTTTTATTCTTACAGAGGCATTATCTGTTGTTCTGTATACGGGAATGAAGGACAAGGTAAATAGGTGAGGCTTCTTTAATTTTGCACAACTCCCTTCATTCTCCTCTGTTGATAATCCTGACTTTACTGGACCAGTTGTTGCTATCACTAACAGTTGAAATTCTTCAGTCACTTTGGAAATGGAAAGAGAAGCCTGTTAAAAACTATTATTACCACCTGTGCTTTCCGAATCTCTTCTATGAATGTATTATTATCTACTTGAACATTAAAAGACAATTTACTTTTATCACATGTCCACAAAGTAAAATCAAAATAATGCATCCCTAGTTCTGATGATCCTCCACCACCCTGTACCAACAATTGACACTGTTGGTCACCTCTTACTTTTCAAAACTTTGTCCTGTACTATTCTATCTGGGTTTTATTCTTTCCTCCCTGGCTTCCCCTTCTTGGTTGCTGCTTGTTCTTCTTCCTCTCCTAGCATCAAATATGGATATCCCTCAATGTTTTGTTCTTGATATTTTTCTTTGTTCATCTAAGCCTCCACTATAATTTACTACATCAGTGGTTCTCAACCTCTTTCAGAGGTTTTGATTTAATTGATCTAGGATATAGGGTTTTTTTTTTTAAAAGTCCTCTTGATGATTTTGATGTGCATCCATGAGTTGGTCTTTTTATGCATTTGACTAATCTCTAAGCCCAACCTATGTTCTACATATTTTAATTGCCTGCCAGGCACCACCACTGACATTTCCTCTGTCCCCTCCATACCTAAAATGATTTGAATATCTAAGTATATTGACTTTTTTTTTCTAACAAGGAATTCTTCTTTCACACTCTTCATGTCCTTGAGGTTCTTCTGGTTTCCCTCAGAATCTTCTCTGACTCATGTTTTTCTTTGACTCTCACATCCATGGAATTATAAGGTTCTATTGGTGCTTTTTGTAAAGTCTGTTCCCCCCACCATTTCTTTCTATTATTGCTACCACCTATGTCCTGGCCCTTATCTCTTATGGCTTGAGAAGTAACCCTGTCTAACCAGTCTTTAAAGTACAATTAGATTAACATTCAGGAAATACCTTTCTGCCAAACAAAGATATTACTGATGAAAAATTAAATTTCAATAACAGCCTGGGAGGACCTCAATTCCCTATTTTAGAGTTCACTGCCTTGGAAAGCATGCCAGATTCATGGGTCCTAAATTCCTGTGGTCTGGCATTGTTTCTTACTAGATAAATAAATTCAGAGGAATCTTTTTTTTTCTTTGAGCCTCAGGGTTTTTTTTTTTTTTAATTTGTTAATTGGTGGTAATAATCCCTGGCTTACTCCTGGGGTTATTATAAGGATCCATTGAGCTGACTGATAGGAAACCTTTTATAAATTGTGAAACCTTTCACCAAGACAGAAGATCGTAACCATTATTTTGTAGACTTTAACCATTTACTAATTCAACAAATATTTATTTAATGCCTACTATGTGCCAGGCACTGTTCTAAGTATATGAGATAAAGCAGTGTGATCTCATGGTGCTTACATTCTAATTGGAGGATGAACAGACCATAAAGGCATAAATAAGGATAGTCATAAGTACTATTGAGAAGAATGAAATAGCAAAGGGGTGTAGGAGATATGGAGGGAAGTTACTGATTTAAAGGAATGGTCAGAGAAGCCTCACTAGGAAGATGGTATAATAAAGAACTGAAGAAGATAAGGGAGGGAGCTGTGTGGACACTTAGGAGAAAACATGCCTGACTGAGGGAGCAGCTGATGTAAAGTACATAAGCTGGGAACAGTCCTGGTTAGTTTGAGGAATAGCAAAGAGGCCAGCATGGCTGGAGTTAAGAGAATAAGAGGAAGAGTCATAAGGTCAAAGAGGTAGTGGTATAAGGGGAAATAGGCAGATCTTCTAAGGCCTAATTGACGATTCTAAGATCTTTAATTGTATTGCATGAGGTAGAGAGCCATCAATAGATTTTGAGATTGGAAATGACATGATCTAGCGTGTTTTAAAACTAACACTCCACTCTCAACCCCTTTTGTCTTTATCACCCATTTTTTCTAAAAACAAAACAAACAAACAAAAAACAATCAGTAGGCCCTAGTCCACTCCCTCACCAAGTTTCCTCTGAATATGGGGGATACCAACAAACAAACAAACAAAAAACTTTTTCTGACTACACCTTATATTCAGGCAAAACAGACAAGAATAAAAAAAAAGTCCTTAAAGCAGTGATTTTCAAAGTGGGTTCCACATGAAAATCACCTGATGAACTTTAAAAATTCTGACTATTAAGGCCACACCCCTGACTGGTTACATCAGAATCTCAGGAATGGGGCCCAACTATCAATATTTTTTGAAGCTCCCAAGGAGCAACCGATACAAAGAATGACTAGTCAAAGAGATTGGCCAAACTCTTATAGTATGAATGGGGACATTGAGTCTAGCACTGGGGAGGAATATGCTTCTGATGGGAGAGCTGGGCCTAGGATCATTCACCATACTGAGGAATGTAAAATTCACAGATAGTGGTGCAGGAGGAAGATAAGATGCTTGGTAGTTTTTTGTTTTGTTTTTTGTGTATGGTGACTAACATAACATAATAAAAAATTATTTAAAAAAAAGAATTAGTGATTCTTAATAAAATGATGCTTGGTAGTTTAGAAGCAGGTTATAAGCAAGAGAAAGCTGGGATAGAGTGGCCATAGGTAAGGCCAGGAAATGAAGGGCTGAGAGCCAGCACCAAATGATAAAGCAACATCTGGATTATAGGCCAAATGTCTGGAAATAATGAGGGTACTCATCATTGTAATGAGATTAGAAGCTTAATTTTCAAAGAAAGCGAAATTCTCAAGTCCAGGCTGAGAAATTGCTTTGATTTTTGCCAGTCTTATGCATGTGAGCCACTGGGTAGGCCCACAGGAGAGGAATAGACAGCGTATGGACCAGCTGCTGTCTTCCTCACCCTCTTTAATACCACACCTCCTGCACTGCCCAGGCAAAGTAAATATCTTCCTGGAAGTCCTGAGTTCTTAATTTAGACCTGTCATCCTGTTCTGCCCACCCGTCCCAGATACAAAGAGCATGTTTCACCCCACAAGCATGTGCAAGTTGAGAAGAGCAGCAGCCGCAATCTGTAGCCAAAGGCAGCTGCACCGGCAGCCGCCTGAGTACCTTACATCTACCAGAAACTTGGCCAACATTGATTATTTAGGGCACAATGAGCTAATGTGAGGAGTATTATTAATGTCAGCCTCATCACTTCTCCTCTTCCCTGTCTACTTGCATTCTTACTCTTCTAGGTTATTATTATTATTATTATTATTATTATTATTATTATTATTATTATTATTTTGGAATCAGGACAAAGGGAAGGGCAGGGAGAGTACCCATATGACAAAGAGACAAAATAAAGAGACACTGGTTATTTTGCCACTGGTCAGCCCCTCTGGTTAAACCCAATTAATATACCCAAACAATGCTAGATAAATTTGGGTGAAAAGTTGAGTGAAAAAAAAAATCACAATTGAGGGCACATATAAGAATATTCATAGTAGGTATTTAAAATTTTAATTTTGGGGCTAACTTAGGTAGGTAATAACTACTGGAATAATACAGGGTAATTCATACTATTAAAGAAAAAGCCAAAGAACCAGCTTTTTAAAAAAAAATTGAGATATAATTCACATACCATACAACTCACCTTTGTAAAATGTACAGTTCACTGGTTTTTAACATGTTCACAAAGTTGTCCAACCATCATGGCTATCTAGTTCTAGACCAGTTGATCACCCCAAAATGAAGCTCACCCATTAGCAGTCATTCCCCATTTTCTCCTTCCCCCAGCCCATGGCAACTACTAGTCTACTTTCTGTCTCTATGAATTGTCTATTCTGGTATTTCATGTAAATGTAATCATACAGTATTTGTCTTATTGTGCCTGGCTTAGCATAATGTTTTCAAGATTTATCCATGTTGTAGCAGGTATCAAGTACTTCATTCCTTTTTGTGGCTGAATAATATTTCATTGTGTGGTTAGAGATGAGCATTCAGATTGTTTCTACATTTTGAGTATTATCAATAATGATGCTAGGGACATTTGTGTACAAATTTTTATGTGGATATATACTTTCAGTTATTTTGGGTATATACCTAAGGGCAGAATTGCTGGGTCACGTGGTAACTCTATGCTTAACATTTTGAGGAACTGCAAAAACATTTTTCAGGACTTCACCATTTCACGTTCTTTTTACATTACATTTTACATTATATTTATGTTACAAAATTTTTGGAAAAGACCTTTTTATTCACTGTTTAAAATTAAAAACTATAAGATTTTGCTTGCAGATGAAGAGTAAAAAGAAAAAAAAAGTTAAACATAAATTATCAACTGATTAGCCAGTTAAAATGTTTTGACTCAGAGTAAAATTATTAATAGATATACCAGTTACTTTGTGTAGGCTTAAGAGTTCTGGAGCAAAATAGGTCTAAATAAAATATATCATCTGAGAGCATAGGGCTAATGGGTATATGAAATACTGAATAAGAAAACTGATAAAGAGAGGTTGTGGCAGGCCTTTGATTCTTTTAGGCTTCTAGCAGTTGGTTACCACATGCAAGGACCCAGCAGCCAGTTATTTCACCTTTTTACTTGTCTGAGTTAAACAATTTTAACCCATTATGCAGGAATAAAAAGATAACTTAGATCAGTTGGAAAACATAAAGCAGTCCTGATTCTCCAGCAATATAGGAGGGTTCCAATTTCTCCACATCCTTGCCAACACTCACTTATCTCCCTTATTTTTTATTACAGCCACCCTAGTGGATGTGAAGTGAGATTTCATTGTGATTTTGATTTGCATTCCCCTAATTGCTAATAATGTTGGATATTTTTTCATGTGCTTATTGGTCATTTGTATATCTTCTTGGGGGTAATGTATATTCAAATACCTTGCCCATTTAAAAAAATTATTTATTTATTTGAGAGAGAGATAGAAGTTGAGAGAGAGAGAGATTGAGAAGTTGAGCAGGTGAGAAGAGCAGAAGGAATCTCAAGCAGACTCCCCATTGAGCGTGGAGCCCCACTAGGGGCTCAATCCCAAGATCCTGAGATCATGACCTGAGCCAAAACCAAGAGTTGGATGCTTAACTGACTGAGCCACCCAGGCATCCCTACTTTGCCCGTTTTCATTGGATTGTCTTTTTTTCTGAGTTGTAAGACATAACTATATATTCTACATGTAGGTATTTTATCAGATCTCTATAATTTTCAGGGTTTTTATCCCATTATATAGATTGGTTTTTTTATTTTTTAAGTGTCCTGTGAAGCACAGAATTTTAAATTTTGATTAAATACAATTTGTCTATTTCTTTTCTTTTGTTGCTTGTGCTTTTAGTGCTATATCTAAGAAGCCATTGCCTAATCCAATATTTACACCTATATTTTTTATAAGGAAAAAATGAAAAATTACCAAAAAATTTTCTTATAAAGAAAATTCTTATAAGAGTTTTATAGTTTTGTCCCTTATTTATTTGGGGCTTTGGTCCATTTTGAGTTAATTTTGCATATAGTGTGAAGAGCCCAATTTGATCATTTTTCATGTGAATATCCAATTGTCACAACAACTTAAAAAAACCTGTTCTTTTCCCATTAAATTTTCTCAGCACTCTTTTTGAAAATCAACTGACCATAGCATAACAACTTTATTTATGATGGCCACAAATTGGAAAATGCCCGATGTCCATCAACCAAAAAAATGTATAAATAAATTATGGTGTATCCATATAATAGGATGCTAAACAACAATGGTAAGGAACAAATGTTGCTACACACATGATGGATGAATCTCACAGAAATAACATTGAGCTAAGAAAGCCAGAAACAAGACTGTTCATGTGTTAATTTAATTTATATGAAGTTCAAGGACAGATGAAACTAGTAATGGTGATAGAAGCCAAACTATAAATTACTTGGGAGAAGGGGATGGTATTGACTATGAAGGGCCATGTTGAGGTAATGACAAAATTCTGTATCTTTATTTGGATAGTGTTTTTATGATTATGTACATACGTAAAATTTTATAGGCCTGTCTATTTGATTTTGGATGGTTCAGCCTCATCCTCTGTGATATTTTAGAAGTGTGTCTCAATGTAGTTACGAGACACCTCAGAGTAGCCCTGATTTTCTCAAAACCTAATTATTATCTCTCACCTTCTCTTACAATAAAAAGGCAGTTACATCTGCCAGAGGACAACTGATGACCACAGAGAAGAATTTGACATAACTTCTGAGTTTGCCCCTGGATAATAACATTTAACCATTATTAAACGGTTTTCCTAGATGCCCTGACTTCAAAACTGTCCAGAGTCTATGTGACTTCGTTCTGTGTAATAAAGACAATTTGTTAAGCTTATAATGAAAGACTATTTATTTTGCATGCTTTAGATACGCAGTTTGAGAAAAACAGGGGTGGGGGGAACTGTCTGTTCATTCCCTGGATTCTGCTGTGAAGATTTAGTATTAAGCCTGTCTTGTCTAAACATAGGTCTCAAAGCCCATGTTAGAGGGACATGTTAAGATTCATGACAAATGACATTTATTAGATAAATGGGGCTCTGGAAGTCAAACAAAATAGAGTGTTTTGGACACCCAGAGGCTAGAAGCAGCTGCTGTGGAGATTTCAGATGCCTATGTCAGGAACATATCTCAAGGGCAGGGCTGCACTTTGGCTTCTGCCAATGTTTTTCTGTTTTTGTGGGCAAGAAAAGGATACAGGGTAATTGTTCAGTCCAGTATTCTGGCTCTGTGCCAATTACACTTAATTCCCTTGTCATAAGGGCTATGTGACCACTGATGGTTTTGGTCCTTACTCAGAAGGGTAGATATGGAGGGGACTATGTTTATAGAAGCTGACACTATGGGCCAGTAATTGAAACAACACAAGAGGGAACATTTTTAGTTGTGCAAAAATGAATTTTGTAGCCCACTTTAGAATGAAGGAATGAGGAAGAATGGCCCAGCTGATGGTGGGAAAAGACACATTCGAGCAAGAATGCCAGTCAGGATGACTCATCCTAACACCATTGGGGAATTCCAAGGGGAAGAGTAATGGCCTCTCAGGGTTCACATTCACTATCTTCTCTTCCAACATGCATACTTAGGCACTTTGAATAGCCACCTGAAGTTCACCTTGGTATGATGTTAAGGAACAGGCAAAAGAATCTCACTCCACCTTTGTCTTTGAATAGTGCAAGTCGTGTGTTACCAATTACTTGAGTCTCCCTCATTAAAATTCATCTTTGTAGAAAACGCTCTCTCTGTGTACTTAACTCTGTCTTATTTTGTATAATTTTTTAAAGTCTTCATAATGGTTTAATGGACCTTAGCTCATTTGATCCTCCCAAGAGCTATATAAGGTAGGTGAGAAACATACTGTCCCCTTTTTTCAGATTAAGTAACTATGGCCAGAAAAGATAAAGTGACTCATCCAAGGGCATAGGTTGAAAGAAGAAGAGTTAGGTAAGTTGGACACCATACTGGTTTGCCTGAAACTGTCCCAGTTTTAGCACTGAAAACCCCATATACTGGGGAAGCCTCTTAGTTCTGAGCAAAGCTGGATGATTGGCTACCCTATAGCCAGGATTAAAATCTGTATCTCCAAGCTCTCAGACCAATGCTAGTGATACTGCCCTATGCTATCTGTATTCTGAGAACTGTTATCCGAGTAGTGTTTTTCATTCTTTACACCTTAGTCTACCAGGAAATTTCTTCATGGTGAGTCATCCTCCCTTCCCACTCTCCCTAGGGCAGAAGCAATGGCAGCTAGTGGCCCTCAAAGGTATTCAAGACAGTTTTGGCAAAAGAAAACCATGTTTAAGCTTTCTTATCCACAAAACAATGACAATAATCCCTATATTGCTTACCTTACATGGTTGTTGTATGGATCAAATAATAATGGATGTGAAAGTGCTTTCTAAACTGTTAATAGCTGGTCACATGTTAGAAATTGTGGTTATTCTCTACCCACTCAGGCAGGAGCTAGGTCTTTGTCTTACTCTCTTTCCAGGTCAGCAAGTGGTACAGCAACTAACTGTGTGTACTTTGGCAAATTTCTTGGCCTCTGTGCCTCAGTTTCCTCATATGTAAGTTAGGGATAATAAGAATCTCTGATATGGTGGTGTAAAGTACTGAATGAATTATTACTAAATGTAAAGCATTTAAAAGAGTTTCTAGCGCATGTCAGGGCTATATAAGCATTAACTGTTTTGGATTGGCTTCCTCAACCCCTGTAACTCAGAACCAGAGACTATATTAAGTGGACCCATAAACCAAGTGACCCATAAACCAAGCCACCACTTTCCCTTTTCACTAGCTCCCTAGTTTTTGTGTTATGTACCCACAGCCTTCCCACCATGGATTGCCAAGAAAATGAGTACTGGGACCAATGGGGACAGTGTGTCACCTGCCAACTGTGTGGGCCTGGACAAGAACTCTCCAAGGTAAGTACCCCTGATCAGGATACTTATTTCTGTCACATTCTAGGAACCAGCCTCACAACTGAGTGGGTCCAAGATTAAGAGAGTCAGCCCCACCTGTGGCTAATCCAGTTTAGCAGGCAAAACATAGAATCCAAAGATTATGATAATAGCAGTGACATTGCCAACAAAAAGTCCACCTGACAGGATCAGGGTCTGGGGAGGGTTCCAGTAGATAATGGCATATATCAAGAGGAGATATGGAATGCAGAGGCCTAGGAAGACTGTTTAGCGTTAGGGAAATATGTCAACTAAATTAGGCCCCACCCACTTGGGATTCAGGAGGCAGATGTCAAGTCTGATCTGATACAGAGCTACTTCAGATCAGGTAGCAGAGGAAGGCCTCTCTAAGGAGGTATCTTCTGGAGACAGCATATAGCTAGTACAGAGGCCCAAGGTGGGAATGAGCTAGGCATATACAAGGAAAAAGAAGAAGGTTAGTGAAGCTTATGTATGGTAAGTAAAATAGAGAGTGGTACACAATGAGGTCATAGAGGGAGGTATAGGCCAAACTATGTGGAGTCTTAACATCTATGATGAGATATTTTCATTTTCTTTCCCTAAGTACACCAGGGACCCTTTGGAGGGTTTTGATTAAAAGAGTGACATGATCCTATAAGTAAAATAAAATATAGCAATTATTTACCCACCTTCCTATCTCTCTGTTTCACAAGTGAAGAGACTAAGTCCCAGAAACACCAACAGATGCAAGCACCCACTCTAATTTTAACTCCTTACGTGTAACATTTGGTACCACAGAGGAGTGCCCACATGGTTGTTAAGGAATCCCAGGACCCAGGAAAGGTCATCAGAGGTTAGATCATGTTAGACATTGGGATGGACCTGATGGACTAAGCTCCTTGGCTTAACATAATCTATTTTCAATATTACATGAAAAAAAAGTCTTGGCACTCCCATTAAGAACAGTCTCTTACAAATGTTCTATCATGTACATAGCCATTATGTTTAAAGCCATCCATGTTAACAAACCTGAACTTCTCCAAGGGAGAAAAATAGGTCTTTCTTTCTTTTTTTTTAAGATTATTTATTTATTTATTTGACAGAGAGACAGCCAGCGAGAGAGGAAGCACAAGCAGGGGGAGTGGGAGAGGAAGAAGCAGGCTCCCAGCAGAGCGTGGAGCCTGATGCGGGGCTCGATCCCAGAACTCTGGGATCATGCTCTGAGCCGAAGGCAGATGCTTAATGACTGAGCCACCCAGGTGCCCCCAAAATAGGTCTTTCTATCTATCAAACTGCTATTACCAAACTCTTAAAACATGACCCATGATGAAATAAATGTACATTTGTGTATTTCAGCACTACTAGAAAGCTCAGAGGAAATGAATGAGTTGCAGTGTTGTGCTCCTGCAAAAACTTTATATAAAAACAGATTGTTCTTGTATAGCAGTCTGTACCTTGTAAAGGACTTTCATGTGCATTATTAATTTGTCTTTTAGTCCCACCAAGGAGGTATTAAGAACCCCATTTTAGACTTGGAGAGGATGCATGACTTTCCCAAAATCACAGTGGTTCAGTAAAAATAAACATAAGCCAGATAAAAAAAGGTTTGAGCCTCAGCTTTGCTAATGGGGAAATTAGTTTATCTCTGACTCGATTAGGATGTGCTAAGTTAAAAGTAACATAAAGCAGCAGTGACTTGAACAATAAACACATTTATTTATGTAATGAAGTCTAGAGGTCAGGAGACAGTGGTCAGTTGAGCAGATCAACAATTTTGTCAAGGACCCATTCTCTTTTTATTTTTCATCTTCAGTATCTTGTTTTGTCCTTATGCTTGTGTCCTCTTGGTTGCCATAACTCAAAGCATCACATCTTCACAGCATAGTCAAAGTCAGGAAGAAAGGGGGAAACAAAGTACCTTGACTTTTATTAGGGAAGAATTATTTTCCTAGAAGCTTCTCAGCAGATTTCCCCTTTTATCTTATGGGCGCAAATTGGATGCTGTATCTCTAAACTGCAGGAAAGGCTAGGAAATGAATACCTGGAAATGGGAATAGGATTGCCATGATTAACTAAGATCAATCAAGAATCAGTTCTTGAGGCTGGTCACCTTGCAACAAAGAACGAAATCAGTGTGCCATTGGTAAATGAGAAAATGGGCAATAACTTTTAGATAAGCAGCTAGCATCATCTGACACAGCCTTGTTTTTATAGTTACTTTTATTTAGTTTTAAGGTTCATTCATATGGATTGTAAACATTCCTATAAATAAATCTTTACAGAAAATCAACACTATTTCCTCAAGACATAGTTCTAGAAGTGTAATTACTATGCAAAATAATTCATACTGTTTAGAAATTTCTTGAAATATATTAGCAGATAACACTTGTGAATATTTTAAATAATTTCCATTACAATTATATTTATTTTCAATAGTGCATGGATTTCTTATATACCAAAAGCCAAACCACACATGAATAATGCATGTTTCTATCATCTATTAAGTTTATACCTTACTTTGTAATATTAAATTACTAATTTATGAGAACTTTATATTATTTTACTTTTGTTTTTCTATTTGATGGGGAAAAATTTTGTGTTTATTGTCTATTTCCATTTTCAATTCGGTGAACTATTTCAGATTGCTTGTTTTACTCTTCTCTTCATTGTTTATTCTTATTGAGGACAATTTGATAGTGTTTTTTTTATTTTTCAAAAATTATTTTAACGACTTTACTTATTTATTTAAGAGAAAGACAGAAAGAGAAAATGAGCAGAGGGAGGGGCAGAGAGAGAAACAAGCAGACTCCCCGCTGAGTAGGGAGCCTGATGCAGGGCTGGATCCCAGGACCCTGAGATCATGACCTAAGCAGAAGGCAGACACTTAACTGACTGAGCCACCCAGCTGCCCCTGATAGTGTTTTTTTTAATGTTTTTTTTATTATATTATGTTAGTCACCATACAGTACATCCCCAGTTTCCGATGTAAAGTTCGATGATTCATTAGTTGCATATAACACCCAGTGCACCAGGCAATACTTGCCCTCCTTACTACCCATCACCAGCCTATCCCATTCCCCCACCCCCTCGCCTCTGAAGCCCTCAGTTTCTTTCTCAGAGTCCATAGTCTCTCATGCTTCATTCCCCCTTCTGATTACCCCCTCCTTTCTTTATCCCTTTCTGCCCCTACGGATCTTCCTAGTCCTTATGTTCCATAGATGAGAGAAACCATATGATAATTGCCTTTCTCTGCTTGACTTCTTTCACTTAGCATTATCTCCTCCAGTGCCGTCCATGTTGCAGCAAATGTTGAGAATTCCTTCTTTCTGATAGCTGAATAATATTCCATTGTATATATGGACCACAACTTCTTAATCCAGTCATCTGTTGATGGGCATCTCGGTTCCTTCCACGCTTTGGCTATTGTGGACAATGCTGCTATGAACATTGGGGTGCATATGGCCCTTCTCTTCACTACATCTGTATCTTTGGGGTAAATACCCAAGCGCAATGGCTGGGTCATAGGGTAGCTCAATTTTTAACATTTGAAGGGACCTCCACACTGTTTTCCAGAGTGGCTGTACCAACTTGCATTCCCACCAACAATGTAGGAGGGATCCCCTTTCTCCACATCCTCTCCAACAATTGTTGTTTCTTGCCTTGTCTATTTTTGCCATTCTAACTGGCATAAAGTGGTATCTTAGAGTGGTTTTGATTTGAATTTCCCTCCTGGGTAATGATTTTGAACATTTTTTCATGTGTCTGTTAGCCATTAGTATGTCTTCATTGGAAAAGTGTCTGTTCATATCTTCTGCCCATTTTGTGATTTGTTTATTTGTTTCTCGTGTATTGAGTTTGAGAAGTTCTTTGTAGGTCTTGGATACCAGTCTTTTATCTGTAGCATCATTTGCAAATATCTTCTCCCATTCCGTGGGCTGCCTCTTAGTTTTTTTGACTGTTTCCTTGGCTGTGACGAAGCTTTTTATCTTGATGAAGTCCCACAGCTTCATTTTTGCTTTTGTTTCTCTTGCCTTTGGGGATGTGTCATGAAAAAGGTTGCTTTGGCCGATGTCGTAGAGGTTGCTGCCTATGTTCTCCTCTAGGATTTTGATGGATTTCTGTCTCACATTGAGGTCTTTCATCCATTTGGAGTTTATTTTTGTGTATGGTGTGAGAGAGTGGTCAAGTTTCATTCTTTTGCATGTAGCTGTCCAATTTTCCCAGCACCATTTATTGAAGAGACTGTCTTTTTTCCACTGGATGATTTTTCCTGCTTTATCAAATATTAGTTGCCCAAAGAGCCGAGGGTCCATTTCTGGGTTCTCTATTCTGTTCCATTGGTCTATGTGTCTGTTTTTGTGCCAGTACCATGCTGTCTTTGTGATCACAGCTTTGTAGTACAGCACGAAATCCGGCATTGTGATGCCCCCAGCTTTGTTTTTCCTTTTCAACAGTTCCTTGTCAATTCGGGGCCTTTTCTGGTTCAATACAAATTTAAGGACTATTTGTTCCAGTTCTTTGAAAAATGTCATTGGTATTTTGATCGGGATAGCATTGAAAGTGTAGATTGCTCTGGGCAGCATGGACATTTTAACTACGTTAATTCTTCCGATCCATGAGCATGGAATATTTTTCCATCTTTTTGTGTCTTCCTCAATGTCTTTCAAGAGTGATTTATAGTTTCTAGAATATAGATCCTATACGTCTCTGGTTAATTCCAAGGTAACGTATGGTTTCTGGTGCTATTATAAATAGGATGGATTCCCTAATTTCTCTTTCTTCGGTCTCATTGTTCGTGTATAGAAATGCAACTGATTTCTGAGCATTGATTTTGTATCCCGCCACGTTACTGAATTGCTTTGTAACTTCTAATACTTTAGGATAGGATTCTTTTGGGTTTTCACTATAGAGTATCATGTCATCTGCGAAGAGAGACATTTTGACTTCTTCTTTGCCGATTTGGATACCTTTTATCCCTTTTTGTTGTCTGATTGCTGTTGCAAGGACGTCTAGTACTATGTTGAATAATAGTGGCGAGAGTGGGCATCCTTGTCGTGTTCCTGAACTTAAGGGAAAGGCTTCCAGCTTTTCCCCATTGAGAATATATTTCCTGTAGTCTCTTCATAGATAGCTTTTATGAGATTGAGAAATGTACCCTCTATTCCTACACTCTGAAGGGTTTTAATCAGGAAAGGATGCTGTATTTTGTCAAATGCTTTTTCTGCATCAGTTGAGAGAATCATGTGCTTCCTGAGTCTTTTCTTGTTGATATGATATATCACGCTGATCGATTTGCGAATGTTGAACCACGCTTCCATCCCAGGTATGAATTCCACTTGGTCATGATGGATAATCCTTTTAATGTACTGTTGGATTCTATTAGCCAGGTTCTTGTTGAGGATTTTGGCGTCCATATTCATTAGGGAAATCGGTCTGGAATTCTTCTTTTTTATGGGGTCTTTGCCTGGTTTGGGGATCAAGGTAATATTAGCCTCATAGGATGAGTTTGGTAGCTTTCCTTCTATTTCTATTTTTTGAAATAGCTTTAGGAGATTAGGTGTATTTCTTCTTTGAATGTTTGGTAGAATTCCCCAGGAAAACCATCCGAGCCTGGAGTTTTGTTATTTGGAAGGTTGTTTATCACTGACTCAATCTCTTCATAGTTAATTGGCCTGTTTAAGAAATCAATTTCTTCCTGTTTCAGTCTTGGTAGTTTATAGGTTTCCAGGAAGACCTCCATCTCTTCCAGATTGCTTAATTTATTGGCATATAGCTGTTGATAAAAGTTTCTAATAATCCTTCCAAATTCATTAGTGTTGGTCGTGACCTCTCCTTTTTCATTTATAATTTAATTAATTTGGGTCCTTTCTCTTTTCTTTTGGATGAGCGTTGCCAGTGGTCTGTCAATTTTATTGATTCTCTCAAAGAACCAACTTCTAGTCCTGTTGATCTGCTCTACTGTACTTCTGGTTTCTAATTCACTGATTTCTGCTCTAATCTTGGTCAACTGCTTCCTTGTGCGTAGAGTAGGCCTGTCCCTCTGTTGCTATTCCAGCTTCTTGAGGTGAGAATATAAAAACTGCATTTTAGATTTTTCTATTCTTTTGAGTGAGGCTTGGATAGCTATGTATTTTCCCCTTAGGACTGCCTTTGCAGTATCCCATATGTTTTGGACCGTTGTGTTTTCATTCTCATTGGTCTCCATAAATTGTTTAAATTGATTTTTGATTTCTGGGTTCATCGAGTCATTCCTGAGCAGGATGGTTCTTAGTCTCCAAGTGTTTGAGTTTCTTCCAAATTTTTCCTTGTTGTTGCATTCCAATTTCAGAGTGTTGTGGTCTGAGAATATGCAGGGGATAATTTCAATCTTTTGGTATCGGTTGAGACCTGTTTTGTGTCCCAGAACATGGTCTATTCTTGAGAATGTTCCATGGGCATTAGAATAGAATGAGTATTCTTTGGTTCTGGGTTGTAGTGCTCTATGTATATCTATGAGGTCCAACTCGTCGAGTATGGCATTCAAAGACTTTGATTCTTTGCTTAGTTTTTGCAAGGGTGTTCTGTCTATTTCTGATAGTGGGGTGTTGAGGTCCCCTACTATTAATGTATTTTTATTTATATGTTTCTTTATTCTGGTTAAGAGTTGGCTTGTGTATCTTGCTGCTCCCCTGTTGGGGGCATATATATTTATAATTGTCATATCCACTTTTTGGATACATCCTTTAAGAATAATATAGTGCCCTTCTGTGTCTCTAACTATAGTCTTTAGTTTAAAATCCAATCTCTCTGATATGAGATTTGCTACCCCAGCTTTCTTTTGAGGTCCATTGGCGTGAATGATGGGATTCCATCCCTTTACTTTCAGTCTGGATGCATCTTTAGGTTCAAAATCAGTCTCTTGTAGACAGCAAATGGATGGGTTATGTCTTTTTATACAATCTGCAACCCCGTGGCTTATTTTGGGAACATTTAGGCCATTTACATTGAGACTGATTATTGAGAGATATGATTTTAATGATGCCATGTTGCCTGTAATGTCTTTGTTTCTATAGACTGTGACTTTCTGTTCTGTATCATATTGGGGCCTTTTTACTTTTATAGAACCCCCCTTAATATCTCCTGTAGGGCTGGTTTCGTAGTTATGAAATTGGTCAATGACTGGCAATTCTGGAAGGTCTTTATCACTCCATCAATTCTGAGTTATAGCCTTGCTGGATAAAGGATCCTTGGCTGCATGTTTTTCTCTGAAAGAGCTTTAAAAATGCCCCCCAACTCTTTCTCTCATTCCAGGTCTGTGTAGACAGGTTGACGTAATTCTGATACCTTTGCCTTAGTACGTGAGAAATTTCTTTGCCCTTGCCGCTTTCAATACTGTATCCTTGGATCTAATATTTGTGAATTGCACTATGACGTTACGTGGTGTAGGTTTGTCATGGTTGAGCTTGGGAAGGGTCCTCTCTGCCTCTTGGACACGAATGTTTGTTTCCCTCGCTAGATTAGGGCAGTTTTCAGCTACAATTTGTTCAAATATCTCTTCTAGACCTGTTTTTCTCCACCCCCTCGGGGATGCCAGTGATTCTGATATTGGATCGTTTCATTGAGTCAGTGATCTCCTGTAACCTACATTCATGGGCGTGGCTTTTTTTAAGTCCAGCTTCTATTTTCGTTTTTTCTTCTACTAACCCTTCCTCCAATTCGCTAATACGTTCCTCTGCCTCATTTACCTTGGCTGTCAGAGCCTCTAGTTTTGAATGCGTTTGGCTCATAGAATTTTTAATTTCTGCCAGTTTCGCTCTCATTTCTGCCCTTAGAGATTCTATATTCTCATTAACATTTTCGTTAATACTTTTTTCAAGTCTACACATCATCTTGACCATGGTTACTCTGAATTCCATTTCTGATAATTTGTTTACATCCATATCCATTAGTTCTGTGGCAGAGGCCACAGACTCATTGTCTTTTCTTTGCTGGGGGGGATTTCTCCTTCTCGTCATTCTGATGAGGAGAGGTTGCAGGGTTGTCCAGAGCCCAAATTATTGACCAGGATCCAGGCCATGTGCCCTTGTTTTATAGGGATCTTAGGGATGTGGGCTTCTTGATTTTTCAGCCTGCCTTCTTGGGGAGGGGCCTGCCGCGCCAATACTCAGGCAACCCTGTTTGGGGAGGGTCTCCGTGTTTCCTGCGAGGGGGGATGGGGGTGGGCACCCTGTGAGCCGGTGTTTCCAGGCTTTTGTTCTCTGGCGGCTTTCCCTGGCGGTTTGCTGTGCCTCTTCTGAGAGTCAGAGCAGCAGTGGCTGAATCTCAGCCTCTGTCACAGAACAGAGGGGATCGCGGGCTGTTCTCCACTGATGATCTGGCCACTTTAACTCTGTTTCTGTTGGTGTTGCTCAACCCTGCAGCATCCTGGGATGTGCATCCCAGCCCTCACTTCCAGAGCCGGCGCTTCTCTGTCCTTTGTGTTTCTAACACCACCAGCCACCAGCTACCAGCTGCCAGCCGCCAGCCGCCCCCGCGCACTCCCGGAGCTCCCAGTCTCAGTCTGGATCCAGTGAGCACACCGGAGTTCCGTGAGAAGTCTGGTGGCGCATGCTCCCCACTCACGGTCACAGTCTGTTCTCTTGCAGGTGCCTTCAGTGAGTCCGCCTGCTCCCCCGTGCAGGTGGCTACCGCTTCCTGGTGCATGAACACGGCGGCTCCCTCCCCCTTCTGTTTATCTTCCGATCTGTGCATGGTTTCATGGCTTCCCACTTTGTACCTCAATACTCAGTGCTGGAGATGTTCATTTGTAGAGATCCAGATGTATCTTCCTGTGTCTCAGGCTGATTCCATGGATGTTCAGGCTGGTCTGGTACCTATCTAGCTCGACTCAGGGGACCGGCTGAAAAAGAGGTCCCCTACTCCTCCGCCATCTTAACTCCCGTCCCGATAGTGTTTATTTTTATCCATTATGCCAATATCTGCTTTTAATTCATGTATTAGGCCATTTATGTGTAAGGTAATGATTTATATGTTAGAGCATACCTCTGCCATTTTATTATTATTTTTTTGATTTTATGTTTCTTGTTCCTCAGTCTTGTCTTCCTGTGGGTAAATTGAACGTTTTTTTTTTAGGATTCCATCTTGATTTATGGTGGTGTTTTGTATAGTTTTATATAGACCACTAAGAAAGTGGTCGTTCTGGGTCTACGATATACACATGCAACTTATTCTCTACTTGGTATCAAGATTTTATTATTTTGTAACATAAATTTCACTGGTAATGGTAAACATAATAGTCATAGTTGAATTCTGTAATATGATAATAGTGGTGCATTACTCACAACTCTAGTTTAAAGCAAAAAAAATTTGCAAAAGTAACCATATACAATAATGTGTTGTTATGCACAACCATATACAATAATGTCCAATATACACAATATAAAAACATGTACAGACAGTCCCCAATTTACAATGGCTCGACATACAATTTTTCAACTTTATGATGGTGGAAAGGTGATAAACATTCAGTAAAAATTGTAATTTAAATTTTGAATTTTGTCTTTTATTTGGCTATTGATAAGTGGAAAATACTCTGTCATGATGCTGGGCAGCAACAGTGAGCTGAAATTCCCAGTCAGCCACATGATCATGAGGTTAAACCACCAATACACTTACAACCATTCTGTGCCCATAAAATCATTGTGGTTTTTTTTTTTAACTTTCAGTACAGTATTAAATAAACTACATGAGATATTCAGCACTTTGTTACAAAATAGGCTTTGTGTTAGATGATTTTGCCCAACTTTAGGCTAGTGTAAGCATTTTGAAACCATATAAGGTAGGGTAGACTTGGCTAGGATTTTCAGTAGGAGTGTTAAATGCATTTTTGATTATAGTATTTTCAATTGATGATTCATTTATTGGGATGTAACCACATTGTAAATTGAGGAAGATCTGTAAATTCTAATAGCAATAACTTAAAATGTGAAAGGGAGAAGTAAAAGTGTAAAGTATATGAATTCTATTGAAGTTAAGTTATTGGTTTAAAATAAGTTGTCAGAAGTTTAAGATATTTTATTTAAGCCTCATAATGAGAATGAGGGAATGTCTTGTAATAATAATACAAAAGAACACAATAAAAATGTCAAAGCATACTGATAACTAAAAGACATCAAAACACAAAGACAGCAAGATAAGAAACAGAAACAATGGATCTACAAAATGATCAGAGAACAATTAACAAAATGACAATAGTAAGTACTTACCTATCAGTAATTACTTTGAAAAATTGGTTAAATCCTCCCATCAAAAAACACAGAATGGCTGAATGGATAAAAAAGCAAGATCCCACAATATGCTGCCTACAAAAGGCTCACTTTAGTCTTAAAGGTATAGACTGAGAGTGGGAGTGAAAGAATAGAGAAAGACATTTCAAGCAAATGGTATAAAAAGCAAACAAACAAAACAAAAAACCTCACAAAACACCAACAAGGTAGCTATACTTGTATCAGACAAAATAGACTTTAAAAATGTTAGAGAAAAAGAAGTTAATTATATAATGATAATATAACAATTGCAAATAGTTATATTGGTTACAACATTGGAGCACCTAAATATATAAAGCAAAAACTAACAGCTAAAAGGATAAATAAATAGTAATACAATAATAGATTGGGACTTTAATTCTCCACTCTCAACAATGGATAGATCCAGTGAATCAATAAGAGAACATTGGATTTGAGCAACACTATAGACCAAATGAACCTAATGGATATATATAAAAATCCTATCCAATAACAGCAAATAAACTTTCTTCTCAAGGGCATATGGAATATTTTCTAGAATAGACTATGTGTTAGGCCACAAAACAAGTCTCAATAATTTCAAGAAGACTGAATTCATACCAAGTATGAAACTAGAAATCACTAACAAAGGAAAACTGGAAATTTCATGAATACATGGAAATTAAAACACACTCTCTTATACATCCAAGGGATCAAAGAAGAAAATAAAAGGGAATAAAAATTTCTTGAGACAAACAGAAATAGAAACACCACAACAAGAACTTATGGAATATAGCAAAAGTAGTTCTAAGAGGGAAGTTTTAGCAATAAATACCTACAGTAAGAAGCAAGGAAGATCCCAAATAACCTAATTCTATGGCTTAAGGAACTAGTAAAAGAACAAACTGAGCCCAAAGTTAGTAGAAAAAAAATAAATATTAGAGAATAAATAAATGAAATAGAGAACACACAAGCAATAGACAAGATTAAATTAAGAGTCGGTTCTTTGTAAAGATAAACAAAATTTATAAACCATTAGCTAGACTAATCAAGGAAAAAAAGAGAAAAGATAAATCTAACAGAATTATAAGTGAAAAAGCAGAAATTACAACTGATGGCACAGAAATTCCAAGGATCATAGAAGGCTGTATTAAAAACTATATTCTAACAAAGTGGACAACCTAGAAGAAAAGGGAACAAATCTTAGAAACATACAACTTACCAAAACTTAATCAGGAAGAAATAAAAAAAATCTGAATATACCAATTACTAGAAAGGAGATTTAATCAGCAATAAAAAAAAATCTCACAATAAAGCCAAGGATTAGATGGCTTTATTGGTGAATTTTACCAAACATTTCAAGAATTAATGGTAATCCTTTTCAAATTCTTTCAAAAAATCAGAGAGCAGGGAGCACTCTCATACTCATTTTACAAGGCCAGCGTTATCTTGGTAACCAAACCAGAGAAGGTTACCAATAGAAAAGAAAACTACAGGCCAATAACACTGAGGAATATTGATGCAAAAATTATCAATAAAATACTAGCAAACCGAATTCAGGAGTACATTAAAGGGATAATTTAGCATAATCAAGTGAGATTTATCCCTGTGACACAAGGATGGTTTGACATTGCAAATCAATTAATGTGATGCATCACTTTGATAAAAGAAAATTATTGGGGCGCCTGGGTGGCCCAGTTGTTAAGTGTCTGCCTTCGGTTCAGGGCATGATCCCAGTGTCCTGGGATCAAGCCCTGCATCAGGCTCCTTCACTGGGAGCCTGCTTCTTCCTCTGCCATTCCCCCTACTTGTGTTCCCTCTTTCACTGGCTGTCTCTCTCTGTCAAATAAATAAATAAAATCTTAAAAAAAAAGAAAATTATTATCTCAATAGATTCAGAAAAAGCATTCAACAAAATTTAACATCCACTGAGATGAAAAACTCCTAACAAATTAGACATAGAAGGAACATATCTCAACATAATAAAGGCCAAATATGACAAACTCACAGATTACATTATATTGAATGGTGGAAAGAATGAGATCTTTTTCTGTTATATCAGGGTGCCCACTCTCACCATTTCTATTCAACATAGTACTGGAAGTCCTTGCTAGAGCAATTAGTCAAGAAAAAGAAATACAATGTATCAGATATGGAAAGAAAGAAGTAAAATTGTCTGTATTTGCAAATGGCATGCTTTTTATACGTAGAAAATCCTACAGACTCAATCTGAAAATGATTAGATCAATGAATTCAGTAACATTGCAAAATACAAAATTAACATACAAAAATCAGTAACATTTCTATACACTAAGAATAAAATTTCTGAAAAAGAAATAAATCGATCCCATTTATAATAGAATCAAAAACAATAAAATAGAAATCTTTTTTAAAGATTTATTTATTTTAGAGAGAGAGCATGGGGGTTGGGGAGCAGAGGCAGAGGGAGAGTGTTGAGCATGGAGTCTGAGGCAGGGCTTGATCTCACAACCCTGAAGTCATGACCTGTTGTAGGATACCAGTTGCCAGTGTATCATGGCGACCTCTCTCTAGATGGGGAAGAAGAATCTCAGATCTACAAGACAAGGAGACTTCTTGGATTGGGCACTTGTGGCTTTGAGATCCATCTGGACAGTACCCTGGCAATCTGGTGTCTCTGATTGTGGATGAGTAGACTCAGGGCCACAGGTAAGAAGCTTCCCAGGCCAGACCACTTATGACAGAACCATTTGTGTCTCATGTTTATTTGTGAAACATAAAAATGATAATGTACATCATACAGAGTTTTATGGCATATACACAAGAATGTAAGTACATTGGGCAGGGATTTTTGTCTAATTAATAAATTCAATTACCTAACACAACATCCAGAATAGCACCCTGGCACATGGTATTTGCCCAATAATATATTGTGAATTAATAAAATGAGGAAAAGTAGCTGACACATTGTTGGTTCTCAGTAAATACTAGCTAGCTCCCATCATTCCCTTCTCTAGTAAGTGAAGAAGTTGAGTCAGGTTCGTGTATACTAATTCCAGTGCTACTGATAATATAAAAACTTGCCTCCTATATGGAAAATACCTAATGTTCATTCAGGACTTACTACTGCCAGACATGATGACAGTATATTATATTCATTCATATTCTCTATCCCTCCACTTCTCCCTCTCCACCTCTCCCTCTCATTCATTTTGTTTCCAAGATTTATTAAATTCCACTTAGTTAACATGCAGTGTAATATTAGTCTCAGATATAGAATTTAGTGACTCATCACTGACATACAATACCCAGTGCTAATTACAACAGATGCCCTCCTTAATAACCATCACACATTTAACCCATCCCTCCACCCATCTCCCCTCCAGTAACCCTGTTTGTTTTCTATAGTTAAGAGTCTGTTTTCTGGTTTGACTCTCTTTTTGCCCCACTATATTCATCTATTTTCTTTTTTAATTCCACATATGAGTGAAATCATATGGTATGGTATTCATCTTTCTCTGATGGACTTATTTTTCTTAGCATAATACTCTCATCCATGTCCCCACAAGTGGCAAGATTTAGTTCTTTTTGATGGCTGAGTTATATTCCATTGTATAAATAGACCACATCTTCCTTATGCATTCATCAGTCCATGGACATTTGGGCTCTTTGTGTAATGTGGTTATTGTTCATAACGTTTCTATAAATATTGGGGTGCATGTATCCCTTCGAATCTGTATTTTTGTATCCTTTGGGTAAATACCTAGTAGTATAATTGCTGGATTGTAGGGTAGTTTGATTTTTAACTTTTTGAGAAAACATCATACTGTTTTCCAGAGGGGCTGCGCCATTTGCATTCCTACCAGCAGCATGTAAGAGAGTTCCCTTTATCTGCATCCTTACCAATACCTGTTCCTTCTTCTGTTACTAATTTTAGCCACTCTGACAGGTATGAGGTGATATCTCTTTGTAGTTTTGATTGTATTTCCCTGACAATGAGTGATGTTGAGCACCTTTTCATATGTCTATTAGCCATCTGTACATCCTTTTTTTTTAGATTTTATTTATTTTTGAGAGAGAGAGAGAGAGAGCAAGAGATAGAGCATGAGCTGGGGGAGAAAGAGAAGTAGGCTCCCTGCTGAGCATGGAGCCCGATGATGCAGGACTTGATTCCAGGACCCTGGGATCATGACCTGATCCAAACGCAGACACTTAACCAACTGAGCCATCCAGGTGCCCCCATCTGTACGTCTTCTTAGGAAAAATGTAGATTCGTGTCTTCTGCCCATTTTTTAACTGGGCTTTTTTTTTTTTTGAGTATTTAGTTTCATACCTTCTTTATATATTTTGGATATTAACCCTTTATTGTACATGTCATTTGCAAATATCTCCCATTCTGAAGGTTGTCTTTTTGTTTTATTGATATTTTGTTTGCTGTGCAGAAGCTTTTTATCTTGATGAAGTCCTAATAGTTTATTTTTCCTTTTGTTTCTCTTGCCCCAGGAAACATATCTAGTAAGAAGTTGCTACAGCCAGTCTCAAAGTAATTATTACCTATGTTCTCCTCTAAGATATTGATGGACTCCTGTCTCACATTTAGGTCATTCATCAATTTTGAATTTATTTTTTCTGTATGGTATAAGGAAGTGGTCCCATTCCATTCTTTTGCATGTAGCTGTCCACTTTCCCAACACCATTTGTTGAAGAGCCTGTCTTTTTTCCATTGGATATTCTTTTTTGCTTTGTTGAAGATTAGTTGACAACATAGTTGTAGGTCCATTTTTTGGTTCTCTATTCTCTTCCATTGATCTTTGTGTCTATATTTGTGCCAGTACAATAGTGTCTTGATCACTACACATTTTTCACATAACTTGAAGTACAGATTTGTGATGCATCCAGCTTTGCTTTTCTTTTTCAATGTTGCTTTGGCTATTTGGGTCTTTTGTACTTCCATACAGGTTTTAGGATTTTTTGTTCTAGTTCTGTGAAAAATTCTGGTGGTATTATGGTAGGGATTGCATTAAATTTATAGATTGTTTTGGGTAATATAGACATTTTAATGATATTTTTTCTTCCAATCCATGAGCATGGAATATTTTTCCATGTTTTGGTGTCATCTTCAACTTCTTTCATCAGTGTTTTTTATAGTTTTTCACATACAAATCTTTTACCACTTCGGTCAAGTTCATTCCTATGTGTCTTATGGTTTTTGTGTAATTGTAAATGGGATCAGTTCCTTGATATCTCTTTCTGTTGCTTCATTATTGGCAAATAGATACCCAACAGATTTCAGTACATTGATTTTATATCCCAGGACTTTACTCAGTTTGTCTATCAAGTCTAGCAATTTTTTGGTGGAATCTTTCAGATTTTCTATATAGAGTATCATGTCATCTGCAAATAACGAAAGTGTGACTTCTTCCAAATTTAGACGTCTTTTATTTCTTTTTGTCGTCTGACTGTTGAGACTAGAGCTCCCAGTACTGTGTTAAATAACAGTGGTGAGATGGACATTCCTGTCTTGTTCCTGACTATAGAGGTAAAGCTCTCAGTTTTTCCCCTTTGAGGATGATATTAGCTGTTGTTTTTCCATATATCCCCAGTTTTTGATGCAATGTTCCATGATTCATTATTTGCATATAACACCCAGTGCACCATGCAATATGTGCCCTCCTTAATACCCATCACCAGCCTATCACAATCCCCCACCTCCCTCCCCTCTGAAACCTTCAGTTTGTTTCCCAGAGTCCATAGTCTCTCGTGGTCCATGTGTTTTTTTAAAATTATTTTTTAATTTCCTGGTTGACCCATTCATTCTTTAGTAGCATGTTCTTTAACCTCTATGTATTTGTGGTCTTTCCAAATTTTTCTTGCAGTTGACTTCAAGTTTCGTAGTATTGTGGTCAGAAAATGTTCATGGTATATCAGTCTTCTTATACTTGTTGAGGCCTTATTTCTGGCCTAGTGTATCATCTATTCTGAAGAATGTCCCCTGTGAACTTGAAAATAATGTGTATTCTGTTACTTTAGGATGGAATGTTCTGAATATATCTGTTATGTTCATCTGGTCCGATGTGTCATTCAAAGCCATTGTTTCCTTGTTGATTTTTTTAGATGATCTCTCCATTGATGTAAGTAGGATGTTAAAGTCCCGAAAATTACAATATTATTATCAATGAGTTTATTTTTGTTATTAGTTGTTTTGTATAATAGGGTGCTCATGCTCCCATGTTGGGAGCAAAAATATTTAAAATTGTTAGATTTTCTTATTGGGCAGTCCCCTTTATTATGATATAGTGTCCTTCTTCATCTCCTCTTACATTCTTTGTTTTAAAATCTAGTTTATCTGATATAACTATTGCTACTCTGGCTTTTTTCTGATGTCCATTTGCATGATAATTGTTTATCCATCCCCTCATTTTCAATCTGCAGGTGTGTTTATGTCTAAAACAAGTCTTTTGTAGGCAGCATATATATGGGTCTTGTTATTTTTATCTATTCTGACACCCTATGTCTTTTAACAGAAACATTAAGTCATTTACATTCTGAGTAATTACTGATAGGTATGTGTTTAGAGTCATTGTATTACTTATCTTGTTGTTGTTTCTGGAGATTTCCTCTGTTCCTTTCCAGTCTTTGTCACTTTTGTTCTTTCCTTCCCACTCAAAGAGTCCCCTTTAATATTTCTTGCAGGGCTGTTTTAGTGGTCAGAAATTCCTTTAGTTTTAAATTGTTTGGGAACACATTTATCTCTGCTTCTGTTCTGAATGTTAGTTTGTAGTTTTTGTTTGTCTGGAAAACTCTGTATCGCTCCTTCTGTTCTAAATGATAGCCTTGCTGGATAGAGTATTCTTTTCTGCAGATTTTTCCCATTCAGCACATTGAATATATCATGCCACTCTCTCCTGGCTTGCAAAGTTTCTGTGGAGAGATCTGCTGCTAGCCTTATGGGTCTTCCTTGTAAATTAGGGACTTCTTTTGTCTTGATACTTTTAGCATTTTTTCATCATACTATATTTTGCAAATTTAATTACAATGTGTCTTGGTGTTGGCCTGCTTTTGTTGATTTTCATGGGCGTTCTCTGGGCCTGATGGATTTGTATGTCTGTTTCCTTCCCCAGATTAGGGAAGTTTTCAGCTCTAATTTCCTCAAATAAACCTTCTTCCCTCTTTTCTCCTTTTTTTTTCTGGGACTCCTATAATATGAATGTTTGTATGTTTGATGGAGTCACGGAGGTCCCTAAGTCTACATTTGTAATCCAAAATTTTTTTTCTCTTTTTTGTTCAGCTTCATTACTTTACATAATTTTATCTTCTATATCACATATATGTTCCTCTGCTTCTTCCATCCTTATGGTCATTATGTCCAGTGAGTTTCTTTTTTTTTTTTTTTAAAGATTTTATTTATTTATTCGACGAGATAGAGACAGCCAGCAAGAGAGGGAACACAAGCAGGGGGAGTGGGAGAGGAAGAAGCAGGCTCACAGCGGAGGAGCCTGATGCGGGGCTCGATCCCATAACACCGGGATCACGCCCTGAGCCGAAGGCAGATGCCCAACAACTGAGCCACCCAGGCGCCCCTGTCCAGTGAGTTTCTAATCTTGGTTATTGTATTTTTCACTTTGGCCTGATTTTTTTTTACCTCTTTAATCTCTGCATTAAATGTCTCCCTGACATCTTCCATGCTTTTCTCAAGCCCAGATAGTATCCTTATGATTGTTGCTTTAAATCAGACATAATACTTATATCTGTTTCAATTTGATCCCAGGCTGTGATGTTTTGTTCTTTCTTCTGGAATGAATTCCTCCATTTTGGCATTTTGTCTAGGTCTCTGTGTTCTTCTCTGTGTTAGGAAAGCTGCTATGTTTCCTGCTCCTGAGAGTAATGGCTTTATTAAGAAGAGGTCGTATAATGTCCAGAGCCTGCCACTCAGTAAGTGTCTCTGGTGTTGCTGTGTGCACTCTGCTGCTGTGTTTTGGTTGCTCTACCCCCTAGGTCAGTCATCTGCAGAGTTTCTCTGTGCCTACTGTGGGGAGTGTTTGGACCTTGGCCAGAGTGTGGTGAGTTTTAACTAGGTGTGCTCTGGTCTGCTTCTTAAAATAGATCTGATGATATTTCCACTAGAACTGAAGCTTTGCAGAACTCTGGTTAGTAGACATGGTGCCTGTGGTGGTTTGTTCTGGTCTTCTGGGAGAGGGGCCCTCTGTGCTGGTTGTTAGGCACACTTGCCCAAGAAAAGCAGTAGAAGCAGAGGACAGGGGCACAGAACTTGGTGTAAGCAGGTTAGGCACCCACTGTTGGCCCCATACTGTTTACTGAAATTGGTTTATGATGAGGGGTGGGGGAAAGAAATGGCACCAGTCAGCTCCTTTGTCTCTGGAGAGGGAAGTCTGTGTTTGCAGCTATTAGGGAACCACTTTCAGAGGAGCAAATAACTTCCCCCTATTTATCACAAGCATTTTTTAGATTGCTGACTTCATACTGTCTCTGGCTCACTTGCCTGCCTGGAGTAGAGCAGCGTACCTTGGGCTGTACCCTACCTAGGCCTGCTGACTTTTAAAATTCCACACCAGTGTGGGGACCTGAACCCGTCCTCTGGAAAGGTTCTTGCCCTGCTGGGACTGATGCAGGTTTGACCCAGAAGGGCAGCCACAACAGAGTGCAGAGGTGTGGCTTTGGAGCAAGCCTGCCAGATAGCTAGTGTCTGGGTTAGCTGCCCTGGGCAGGTGTCTCTGCACCTATGCTGAGGGGAGGGGAGGGAAATGGTGCCTGCTGTTTCTTTTGTCCCCAGAGAGGCAATGCTACCTCTCACAGATGTGATTCAAAAAGTATGAACAGTCTCTTCCCATGCCCTTTAGGTAATCCTGAGATCACACAGTCTGCCCCCGGGGTTGTTTTCTTGCCTCTAGCCCAAGAGTAGGGCAGCGTCCGCAGGTTTCCATCCCATCAATTCTGGGAACCTCTAAAACTCCAGTCTTTGAGCCCCACTGGTTACAAAAACTCATGAAATTCAGCACCTCTTTTTCCCTGCCAAATGCTTTGGGGAAGTGTTTACCTTTTGTTTATCCCTAAGCACTCCACTCTCTCTTACCTTTATCTGTGACCAGGGCTCCCTCCCCTCCACAGCACCCAAGAGCCATTTATCCCCCAAGCCATGTCTCTGCACTTCCTACCTTCCTCAAAGTGGCCTCTTCCCTCCCTGTATTTGTGCAGATTGTTCTATCACTCCTCAGGTAGTATTCGAGGGATGAGGCAAACCACCATCTGCAAACACTTCTGTCTCTTATTCATTTTAGATTACTTTTTTAACTTAAAATTTTAGGGATTTTTGTTAATTTAATTTTGCTCTATAATTATGTGAAAATACATTATTCCAAAGTTAAATGTATAAGGTTTATCGTTCTATTGTTTTAAGGTTTATCGTTTTATTGTTTATTTCTGTAATATAAGCAAAACTGTGTGTGTTTATATATGTATGTGAACTGTTACCAAACTTACATAACCCACCTTTTAGATAAATGGTATCATGCTTTTCACTACCTTCAAGTTTTTCAACTGAAAATATGTTTAGAAGATCATCTATTCCATTATATACAGATAGTCTGCATTCTTTTATACCTGCAAATTACTCGCTGTATATGTTTTACAGTTTATGCAACAAGTCTCCTCTTGATGGACAGTTCTGCTATTAAATACAGTGCTATGAGTAGAATTATGGAATTATACACACACTTTTGTGTATTTTTGCAATTGTACCTATGTTATAGATTTCTAAATGTACAATTTTTGGGTTGAGGAGTAAAGGCTTATGCAATTTTGTTAGGTATTGCCAAATTCCCCTATCGAGAGGCTGTGCCATTTTCTTTTTCTTTCTTTTTTTTAAGATTATAAAGGATTTTATTACATTTGGCTCATATTTGTGTTTCCCATAATGTGATTTTTATCATATGGTCAGTTTGTAATCCACCATACACCCCAGTACCTCTCCTTTTTTTTTTTCTATGTTCAGTTAGCCAGCATCTATCACCACCAACTATATGCCTGTTTCCCTACAGCTTTAGCAACAATGTCATCAAACATTTTAGATTTTTGGTCAATCTAGATTATAAGTAAAAAAAAAAAGTACTGCAAAATACTTTTATTTTTTAATTTTAAACATTTTATTGAATTATTATTGGCATGCTATCATTTATCCTATTAGTTTCAACTGTAAATAATAGTGATTGCATATATCTATATATTATGAATTGATCCCCACAAAGTCCACTTATCATCTGTTACCATAAAAAGTTATTACAATAGTATTGACTATAGTTCCAATTACATACATCACCATAACTTGCTTATTTTATAACTGGAAGTTTGTACCACTTAATCGGCTTTACCTACTTACCCCACCCCAACCCCTCCCCTTCTAGTAACCAACAGTTTGTTTCCTGTATCTATGAGTCTGTTTCCATTTTATTTTGTTTACTTGTTTTGTTTTGTTTTAGATTCCACAAAAAAATGAAATTATTGGTTTTCTCTGTCTGATTTATTTCACTTAGCATTATACCCTCTAGGTCCATCCAAGTTGTTGCAAATGGTAAGATTTCATTATTGTTTATGGCTAATATTCCATACACACAGTATCTTCTTTATCCTTTCATCTATAGATGGACACATAGTTTGCCTCCATAAGCCACATAGCTTGGCAAATGTGAATAATGTTGCAACAAACATGGGGGGGTGCATATGTCTCTTTATATTGAGGTATTTGTTTTCTTCAGATAACCACACAGAAGTGGAACTGTTGGATTGTATGGTATTTCTATCAATGCCTTTTTGAGGAAATTCCATACTGTTTCCTTTCCTTTCGTTTTTTCTTTTTTTTTTAAGATTTTATTCATTTATTTGACAGAGAGAAACAGCCAGTGAGAGAGGGAACACAAGCAGGAGGAGTGGGAGAGGAAGAAGCAGGGTCCCAGCAGAGGAGCCTAATGTGGGGCTCGATCCCAGAACGCTGGGATCATGCCCTGAGCCGAAGGCAGATGCCTAATGACTGAGCCACCCAGGTGCCCCTTGTTATTGTTTTTTATCCAGTCTGCCAATATCTGCCTTTAGAGCATTTAAAACACTGACATTAAGAGAAATACCAGAAAAAAAGTAATAATGATAAGAGAGTACTTTTTACATTGTTATTTGTCTTACGTATATTTTATACCATTTTTCCCTCATTTCCTACATTATTACCTTTTTTGCTAGTTGACTTTTTTTGCAGTAAGATGTTTTATTAATTCCCTTTTCATTTCTTTTGTGTATGTTTTTAGATATTTTCTTTTTAGTTACCATGCAGATTCCCTTTAACATCCTAAATTTTAACAATGTAGTTTGAATTGATACCAAGTATCAATAGCATACACAAACTCTGATTTATACAGCTTTGTCTCACCTCCCTTTATGTTATTATTGTCAATTTTGTTATTAATTATGTGCCCAATATCATAGATTTATAATTATTATTTTTTTCTTTTAAATCATATAGGAAATAAAAGGTGGAGTGAAAAACTAAAAATGCAATAATGATGCCTTTTATATTTGTTCATGCATTTACCTTTACCAGAGATATTTATCTCCCTGTGTGGCTTTGAGTTACTATCCAGCATCCTTTAATTTTAACCTCAAGAATTCCCATTAGCATTTCTTGTAGAACAGATCTGGTAATATTAAACTGCCTCTGCTTTTGTTTATCTAAAAATGTTTTAATTTCTCCTTCATTTTTAACGAATTTGTTTCCTGGCTAAAGAATAATTTGATAACAGTCTATTTCTTTTGACACTTACATGGCTCATCTTATTGCCACCAGCCTCCATATTTTTTGAGAAAAAGTATGATCCCTTGTACTTAACAAATTGTTTATCTATTGTTAACATCAAGATTTTTTGTCTTCGGCTCTGTACATCTTATTTGTGATATGTCTTATTATGGGTCTCTAAATTTTTCCTACTTTAAGTTCATTGAGCATTATGGATGTGTTTATTAATGTCTTTCATCAAATTTGGTAAATTTTTAGCCATTATTTCTTCAAATATTGTTTCTGCTTTTTTATTTCTCTCTTTTCTTTCTGGGAATCCCAATTGTTTTTTAGTCTATTTGATGGTGTCTCTTAGGTTTTGTTTATTCTCTTCATTCCTTTTTTATTTCTGTTTCTTAGACTTGATAATTTCAGCTGTCCTCAAGTTTGCTCATTCATTTTTCTACCTGCTGAGAGCTGCTATTCAACTTTTATAGTGAATTTTTTCATTCCAGTTAGTTTACTTTTCAGATCCAGAATTTCTGTTTGGTTTCTTTCTATAACTTTGATATTACCATTTTGTTCATACACTTATTTCTGATTTCTTTAGTTCATGTTTTTCTTTGAATATATTTAAGATATTAGTCTTCTAGTCTTTGTCTAATAAGTCCAATATCTGGACTTACTCAGAAACACTTTCCATCAATTTTATTTGTTTCTTTAAATGAGCCGTACATTCCTGTTTCTTTATATGATTTGTCACTTTTTTTGTTCAAAACTAATCATTTTTTATTATAATGTGGCATTAATCGGGTTTTTTTTCTTCCTCACATTTAGCTTTCTTAAAAAATTGTATTTATTGAAGGCTTTATTAGTTCATTTATTTAGGTGTTTTTCCAAACTCCTTTTTCAAACACTGTATTCTTTTCCATATGTGGTCATGGTCACTTAGTCTGTGTTCATTTAGGTCATGGTTAGCTAATATTTTTATTTATTTATTTATTTATTTATTTATTTATTTATTTGAGAGGGAGAGCATGCAAGGGGGAGGGGCAGAAGGAGAGGGAGAAGCAGACTCCCTGCTGAACATGGCTCCCTATGTGGGGCTGGATCCCAGGATCCTGAGATCATGACCTAAGCCGAAGGCAGACACTTAACCTACTGAGCCACCCAGGGGCCCCACTAATATTTTGATAGAGATTTCCTTGAGTGCCAGAAGTTAAAAAGAAAATAAACAAAAATGGACCTTTCCCAGTCTTTGCAGATTAGGTCTGTGCTAAAGCACTCCTTCAACATTTAGCCAAACTTGCACTCAGCCTATGGATTAGCCCAATGTGTAAGCTTTGGGTCTTTTCCTTTTATAAGCATGTTTCTTGCCCTAGGAATGCATGTGCCTTTTTAAATTCCCCCGTATATATGGGTGCTTCCGAATGTTTTCATTTCCCAACACATTTGTGTCATTTTTTCTAACTTTTCCAAGTTTAGGAAGTATATTGTAGGAGAAGAAAGGGATAAAGAAAGGGGGGATAATCAGAAGGGGGAAGGAAGCATGAGAGACTACGGACTCTGAAAAAACAAACTGAGGGCTTCAGAGGGGAGGGGGTGGGGGAATGGGATAGGCTGGTGATGGGTAGTAAGGAGGGCACGTATTGCATGGTGCACTGGGTGTTATATGCAACTAATGAATCATCGAACATTACATCAAAAACCAGGGATGTACTGTATGGTGAATAACATAATATAAAAAAAATATTTGGGGAAAAAAAAAGAAGTATATTGTGTTTCTTTCTTCATAATTTCTTGCCCCAGGTATCTGTGGTTTGTTAGTTTGCTTTGCAACATTTATAAAAAATAAATGCCTACCCTTTTCCAGTCTGAATTCTGAATTGAGTGAAACAGAGGTGAACACTTTGTACCAGTCTTTCAGGTAGCCAACAAACAGGTTAGAACCATCATACACAATAATTTGTGAATAAGTTTTGCTCAATTCACTCTAGAACGAGGGATGAAGGCCTCCCACTAAGAGCACAGGCTGCTGCCACTTTAAGATTGCCTTCACTTTAGAACTGGTGCTGTTCAGGAGAGGGGTGCAGTAAAACCAAGCAAAAATGGCATAAAGCTTTCCTTTCATTTTCAAGTTGTCTTCTTCTTGCTTCAGCATTCGCTTAATTGCTGTAAACCTTTGTTTCCCAGAGTTCTGACAACTTTGATTCTGACAACTTCTGCATACTTTTCTCTTTTTAAAATATTTATTTGAGAGGGAGAGAGAGAGAACACACAGGCAAGGGGAGGGGCAGAGGGAGAGGGAGAAAAATCCTCAAGGAGACACCCTGATGAGAATGGAGCCGGATGTGGAGTTCAGTCCTAGGACCCTGAGATCATGACCTGAACTGAAATCAAGAGCTGGATGCTCAACCAACTGAGCTACCCAGGTGCCCCTCTGCATGCTTTTCTATGTTACTATGAGGAAATGAGAGCTTGGAGCTGCCACCTCCTTCATTTTCTTGATGTCCTGTCATTTTTAATATACTGATTTCAGCATTTCTCTCGGTGTTCCTGTGCCAGAAAATCACAGTATAAATAAAGTTAAGGCAGTTTTAAATATAAAATAAGTATAAAGGGGGGGAAAAGGCAGTTTTCTTGGGGCCAGGCCTGAGAGAGCCATACATCATTTTGTCCATGTTCCATTAGCTAGAAATTAGGCACATGGACCCACCTAACTACAATGGGGTTAGGAAATGTTGGCTAGTGGTATTCTCAGGAAGAAAGGAGACTTAGTTTGGCAAACAACCAGCCAACTTCTGCCACAGCTAGCAAATGGTTAATATCTCTTGATAACTAGAGTTGTATTTTGAGAAAGAGCTATGATATATCAGGCAGTTGCCTTGTACCTAAGTTAGAATGTCAGAACTGGAAGAATATTTAGAGACTATCTACTTCAGCCTCTTCAGATGTTGGGGCTTCTGATGCTCAGAAGTGGAGAGGGGCTGGCTAGAGTCACACTAAGTCAATATTAGACCTGAGACAAGAACCAGCTGGATCACTCAGCAATCCTCTATATCATTGGCATTCAAACTTTTTTTTTTTACCATTTCCAAGAGTAAAGAATACATATTTTATCACAATCTAATACATACTTGCATATATTTTATCGGTAAAGTTTTACCATACAATATTGAGGTATTGGTAGTGATATAGCTATTTGTCAAATATTTCCACCTTCCCGACTTCTAAAACATTGCAGAATTTCATTTTCTTTTACTTGTGTAGTTACTAATAATCAGATGATATGTGTGGTCAAAGACATGTGAACAAAGTGAAATAGATCATTTCTGGAAGAAAATAAGAGCCAGTGGCAATTCACAATGTTCTCTTTTCCCTGATGCTCCAATCATGGCAACACAAAGATAAAGCCTCAGTCACCTTGTGTAGCCCAGTGAGAATAATGTAAAGCATAGCTCCTACTAGATCTCTGGTAGGCAAATAGTGTGAGTGAGAAATAAACTTGTGTTCTTTTAAGACACTGAGATTTGGAATTTGCTTTTTGCCATAGCATAACCTAGCCTATGCTGACTGATACTTAGCATTAGTATATGCCCTCTGATATTTTATATAATTATTTTTTCTTTTTCAATTTCAATGCTGATCTCAAACTAGTAAATTGACTTTATGATTCATAAATGTGTTACAACTTGTGGTTTGTAAAGCACTACCATATATGATGTCTATTTGTTCCATAGGTGATCCTCTCTCCAAATATCTGTAGAGCAATGTTGGTGATTCCCATCTCTCTGCAGGATTGTGGTTATGGAGAAGGTGGAGATGCATACTGCACAGCCTGCCCTCCCCGCAGATTCAAAAGCAGCTGGGGCCACCATAGATGTCAGACTTGCATCACCTGTGCTGTCATCAATCGTATCCAGAAGGCCAACTGCACAGCTACGTCTAATGCTGTCTGTGGGGACTGTCTGCCTAGGTGAGCCTGCTGTGTGAGACCAAGCTTTTCGGGACCTTTTATATTCCTTGGAGGTCTTTTTCATCCTTACTTCTCAGAGTCTAGTTGAAGTATTCTAACTGTCCATATCATGATGAGCTTAAGCTCCCATGGAGAGAAGCAGTGTCTTCCCACGATCCCCCTACAAAGTGCCTAGCACATGGTCAGCCACAGATGAATACTTAACAACTTTTTTTTTATCATGCTGGCATGCTTGAGCCAAGGCCCAAGATTCAAGGTAAATCTCACTGTAGACATAAAAGAGATATGAAGCAGTTGATTTCAAAGCAGTGCTCCCCTCTCTTATAAGACTAATTCCCCTTTTAGCTATCAGGTGTGGTGAATGCGGGAAGAGGTGGAGCATATGGGACTCTGATTCAGAATCAGACATAGAGGCAGATCATTCATGAGTATTGGGGATGGGTGCTGGCTTCCAGGAGGGCACGACTTTTAGAAGTTGCTTATGGTCTCAGTAAGGACCAGCCCACGTGCTTTGCTTATTTTATTATCTTGCCATTCCTTATTGCTCTGACCATAGGTTCTACCGAAAGACACGCATTGGAGGACTGCAGGACCAAGAGTGCATCCCATGCACAAAGCAGACACCCACCTCTGAGGTTCAGTGTGTGTATCCAGTTCTCTTTTCCTGTTTTCCTCCAACCCATTGAGTGGTAGCAAGACAGGGACAGTGTAGTAAACACTTCCCCTACCACCTTTACTCCTTCCTGTAGAGCAGATTGACAAGGGAAAAGGTTAGATTTGAATTTTTGTTTCACAATACATTATCTGCATAACCCTCTTTACATCATCTGAAAAGAATGTAAGTCATGATAATCACCATTCTTCATACTTTATGGGATGCCTAAGTATAATTAATTTATAGATTTAGAAAACACTTTATAAATTATAATATTTGTATACTTGTAGATGATAATGATGATATTATCAGGTTTAAGGGAGTCTCTATTGCTTAGGAATAGTAAAAGCCTGAGTAGACTAAAATCTAGTCTACTCCCATAACACTATCCATTTTTTCTATTATTTTTATCTATTTACCATATATATGTACACTCACACTCTTTAAATTATTGGTATTTTTATATTATGAAATATTTCAAATATGTAGAAATATTTAAAATGAAGAAAAATATAAAAGTGGTTAGTTGCAGGCACCCAGGTGGCTCAGTCGGTTAAACATCTGCCTTTGGCTCAGGTCATGATCCCGGGGTCCTGGGATCGAGTCTTAAGTCAGGCTCCCTGCTTAGCAGGGAGTCTGCTTCTCCCTCTGCCCCTACCCCCTGCTCATGCTCTCTCTCTCTCTCAAAAATAAATAAATAAAATCTTTAAAAAAAGTTTAGTTGCACAACATCCAAAATTAATAAATTTTAACATTTTGCATATTTGCTTCAGGTTTTCTTAAAAAGAACAAAGATTCCACAGGTCTAATAGAATTCCTTTTTTTCTAAAGATTCTATATAATCTTTACTTCAAGCTATATACTCACTTGTCCCAATTTGCTTTTTCCCTACTGGATCATTTATATTGATCCATATGGGTCTTTTATTTTAAGTTATATGATAATATTATATCATTACATGATTTATTTATCCTGTACCCTACTGATATACATTTTAGTTTGTTTCCAGTTTTCTAGGTTATATAACTAGATGTGACATGGAAAGACCATAAAATATGTATATCTTTGAATAACTGTTTTAACTGATATCATACCAACTGATACCATACCAACCTCCATTTCATTCTTTATATTTTTCCCTGCTCTACAAAGAATTAAAACCAGCTTAGCAGCCCTAACTGGAGAAGTTCCTAAGGAGAGGACAATGGCCTAAGGAAGTCCAGTCCCAGTATTAAGGTGACTATTGACTGCCCACAGTGACTGACTTCCCCCAATTTCTTGTCTCACAGGTGCCTTCCAGTTGAGCTTTGTGAAGGCAGATGTACCCACAGTGCCCCCTCAGGAGGCCACGCTTGTTGCACTGATGAGCAGTCTGCTCGTGGTGTTTACCCTGGCCTTCCTGGGGCTCTTCTTCCTCTACTGCAAGCAGTTCTTCAACAGACATTGCCAGCGTGGTAAGGGTAGCTGCTTCACGTATTACATGAATCAGGATCAAGGCTCTAATTAGCAGAAGAGAGGAATTTTCTGGGGTTCAGAGTTTTCTGGGCTTTCCCTACAGTGCTGAAAAACCTCAGGGGTGGACTATCTGTGGGTGGCAATAGAAAGCATGGGGCTTCAGAGGCAACTGAGGCCAACCCTGCAAGTTTATGGAATCTGATTCATTACGGTACAGGGGTTCATAAAGGAACACAACATCATGAGAAAACCCTGGGGATGGAATCTGGATACCTAGGTTCTAAATCAACCTATACATTACTATGCAACTTTAGATAAGTCATCCAGCTTCTTTGGGCCTCTTTATCCCTAATCTTGAAAATGAGAATTGACATTGGATTAGTTGGTTTCTAAGTTCTTTTCTAATCTTCATTTCTACTTATATAGATTCTGGAGCTTGTCAGGAATGGAGGATGAATGGCTGGTTTTGAGATATGACTGTAATAAAAGTGGATGAGGTCTTGGGCAACTGTTATCAGTATAGTAATATCCCACATGTGAGTAACTGAGAGCCCAGTTTCCAGAGGAGCTGGTGGACCCAGATATTTTTTTCCCAGAGAATGCTGACACTTAAAGAGGTCTGGCTCAGCCCATAGGAGATTGCCATGGAAATTGCAGATGGAAGGTCATATTTAATATCAGGAGTACCATTGTGATCTGTTCTCAGCACAACTCTAGCCATTAGCCAAAAATGTGGGACAGAAAGTCCAGGTCACTGAAGGCAAAGATGGGAGATGGGATGATGGGCTGGCCAGGAATAGGCAAGGGGTTAGAAGACAAGCCCAGAGTACTAAGGTTCAGTGCAGCTTTAGTGTCATTGAGAGAACTGAGAACTATGCAATGACATCTAAACAGGAATCCAGGCTAGTGAATAGAGCTTATTTAGTAAGAAAGGGGGAGGATAAAGTTTCTTAGATACACTGGTGCTCAGATCTTCCTCAGCCCACTGGACACTGGGCCCAAAACAATATCAGTTTTTTAACTTCTATGTAGAAAGATCTCTTTTATATAGACCTCCTTGGGTAAGTTTGGCTTTAGGACATGCCAGATAATCTATAAAAGGCCTAGCATGTAGGTTTGGCTTAAGCAGTGGTGACTCTAGCATTTCATGGGCTGCAGGGACACAAAGGGAACACTGTTACCCTTTATGAACCCTCTTAAGCTCTGCTTCTTTCTCCTCTACTATTTGGTGGATCCTGGAACATTGTGGTTCAGGGTGGACGATCTTGTTTCTGACTTTGGAGCCAGTTTTTCAAACAAGAGAGCTGTTGCCCAGTCATGGGGCATGGGCATGGAACATGGGCAATGATGCATTTAGGCTCCAGAGCTCAGAAAGATGAAGATGAGGCAACGTCTGAGAGTTGCCTGTTTCCCTCCTCTTAACTCAGGAAAGGAGAAATGGGTAACCCTTCTCTGCTTCTCCCCTGTCCTCAAGATAATAATGAAGTACCCTTCTCTGGGGATGTGAGGGCATGTAGTTCTTTCAGAGTCTCCATAGGAGAAAGAGGAAAAGACTTTTTTTTTTTCATTTGGAGAGGGTGTTTATCAGGAGTCATTGACTAACATGCATACTGGAGTCATATAGGGAAAATCAATGTGTGAATTACATCCAGTATATGATGTAATAGAAAGGAGTAGGGACTAGAGTAAACTAAAGAGTTAGTTCATCTCTTGTCCAAAGGGGAATTTGCTACTCAGCTCCAGGTGGTTCATTTTTTCTTTTTCTCCTTCCTTCCTTCCTTCCTTCTTTCCTTCCTTCCTTCCTTCCTTCCTTCCTTCCTTCCTTCCTTCCCTCCTTCCCTTCCCTTCCCTTCCCTTCCCTTCCCTTCCCTTCCCTTCCCTTCCCTTCCCTTTCCTTTCCTTTCCTTTCCTTTCCTTTCCTTTCCTTTCCTTTCTTCTTTCTCTTTATTTTACCATGGGGGAATAGTCAACATTTTAAGATCTTCTGAATTTTCAGAAGAATCCAGAAATCTGAATTTCTGTATGATAGTTTTAAGCTCTAATGATGAATTCTAATAATAAAATACATACATACATACATACATACATACGTATATACTGAATGAATGAATAAACAAACAAACCAACCACAATGCAGTGGGTCAAAAAATTACACATCCCATGGGCTCTCAGTTTATAACCTGATGCTGTATCAGACTTATGCATGAAGCATGTACTACTTTTCTATCACTGCCATAACAAATTACCACAAATTTAATGGCTTGAAACAACACCCATTTATTATCTCACCATTTTCATGGATCAGAAGCTTTGTAGGCTTAGCTGGATCCCTACTTAGAGTCTTACAAGGCCAAAATCAAGGGGTTCACAGGACTGTGTTCCTTTCTGGAAGCTGGAGGAGAGAATCCATCTCCTTGTTTGTTCAGGAAGATGGAAGAATTCAGTTACTTGAAGTTATAGGGATGAGGTCCCATTTCCATGCTGCCTGTCAGTTGAGGGCCATTTTCAGTTTCTAGAGACTACCTGCATTCTTTGGCTTATGACCCCTTTTCATATTTCAAAACTAGTAATGATTGGTCAAGTCCTTTTCATGTCACATCTCTCTGATACTCTGACTCCTCTGCTTTTATTCTTCTGCTTGTAAGAGCGCATGTAATGACATTGGGGCCACCTGGGTGATACAAGATAATATCACTATTTTAAAGTCCATAATTTTAATTCCATCTGGAATGTTCCTCTTGCCATATGGCACAACATAACACACAGGCATAACACCAAGGGAGGAAGATCAAGAGAGAAGAGGGTCAAAATCCTGCTGCCCACAAAGTGTTTCTCTGGAGAAATTGACTCTTTTTCCTGATCCACCACTAGGTAGCCTCAATTTGATACCCCAGTGTAAGTGTGTTTCCCCATTGTATCACCTCAGCCTGGTGCTAGGTACTTTGATCTCCAGCGAGGGGAAGGGGAGCAGTACTTCCCAGACCCTTGCCCTTCTTGTACTCAGGACCAGGTGCTCCACTGAGAGGAGCACCTGCCTTTGGGTGACCCAGTGGCTTTCTGCTTCAAGTTGCAGGAGGTTCGCTGAAGTTTGAGGCTGATGAGGCAGCAGAAGAGGAATCTCTCTTCACCCTGCCACCTGGCCGGGAGACCAGTCCTGGGTCCCCACCGAGTGAAAGAATCTTTGAGACCCAGCCACTTAACCCCATCCTGGATGACGACTGCAGCTCAACTTGTGGCTTCCCCACACAGGAGTCATTTACCATGGCCTCCTGTGCCTCAGAGAGCCACTCCCACTGGGTCCACACCCCCATCGAATGCACAGAACTAGACCTGCAAAAGTTTTCCAGTTCAGCTTCCTGTACTAGAGCTGAGACCTTGAGGGGAGACACAGCTGAAAACTCTGAAGACAGACTGGAGTTCAATATGTCCTTTGAAGTCCCCAGCCCTTAACTCTAGTGAGGTGAGCTGGAAAGGTGGGACAGAAAGACCAGAAACTGAGGATCACCCTCCCAAGGAATTTTCCTCTGGAATACGTTGTTCAGTAGAGCTAGGGGTAGAGAAAGAGCAAGCTAGAAACACTGGAGGGGCAGCAGTGGCTATGCTAATCTTTGGAGTCTGTCAGCTAAAGATCACATTTCTGGGCTTACAGTTGTCAAGGAAGTAACCAGGTTGACATGATGCTGGTCTTTCTATCCTGGTCTTTTACAAGCTCTCTCAGGGCCTCACTGTCTTATAGTCATATTCAGTTATCTCTGCTCATGTGTACAAGCACCACGACACAATGGGAAAATCTGTAAGCCTTGCCATCTGGTAGCCCTATATTTGAAATCTACCTCTACTCCTTAATAACTATGTGAATCTTGTATAAATCCCTTTACCTCTCTTAGCCCCAGGTCCTTAAACTATAAAAAGTAGAGAGTACTACTCACCTCATAAGTTCTTGTGAGGGTTGAGTAAGAAATATATGTGCAAGCATCTTTTATAGTGTCTGATGCATTAAAAATGTTTAAATCATGTTAATTTTTCTTTCCTTTCCCAGCCCCAGTCCAATTTATACACCCCTCCATATTGACTACACTTGTCTGATCTTCATAACACCCCTTTGTGGTAAGCAGGTCAGAGTTTGTTAGCCTCATTTTATAGAGATAGTAACTGAGACAGAGAGGGAAAGTGATTTGCTCAAAGTCACAGAGCCAATCAGTGGTAGAATTAAGCTAGAGTCCAGTTTGGGGGCTCCATTCCAGAGTTTGTCTAACTTTATCAATGCAACTATTCCATAGCCGATGTTACTTTCTCAAAGGCTTAAGTAGCATGAGGCAATATGAGGCAGAAGAGAGGATAGATTCCACTTTTCAAATAACCAACTACCTTTTAAAACCCTTTTCCAACTATGGACTATGAGAAACAAACTGAGGGCTACAGAGGGGAGGGGGGTGGGGGAATGGGATAGACCGGTGATGGGTAGTAAGGAGGGCACATATTGCATGGTGCACTGGGTGTTATACACAACTAATGAATCATCGAGCCTTACATCGAAAACCGGGGATGTACTGTATGGTGACTAACATAATATAATAAAAAATCATTATTAATTAAAAAAAAAAAAAAAAAAAAAACCCTTTTCCATATTTCTGCAGCTAAGATATTGTCCAGGCCCTTTAATGACTCCCCCTTCCCTACGTCTACCCAAGAAAATGTGAACAACATGTAAGTGAAATCTAACACTGATATCAAACCAGTCAGCTTATTTACTATCAAGGTTATCTAGTCCCACTTCCCTTCCACGTCCTCCAATTCATGTCTGAGTTCCTTTTGTAATATCCCCAACAAATGTTTGGTGTCACCTTTGCTCACATACTTGCAGTGTCAGAGAGCTTACTACTGCCCAATGTGTACTGCGGCTATGACTGGTAGATTGGAGCTCAATGTAAAGAAAAACCTTCTGTCTCCCTGTAGTATCTACTTGTGGGCCCTGAATCTGTTCCTTGGGCCACACAGACCTCATCTGCTTTCTCTGCCTTGTGACAGCCCTGAAGAGGTCTAAAGATAGCATTCCCTCTCTGGAAAAAAAAACCACTTTGTGTTTCTCTAGAGAATGTGGGGCTTAAAACTAAAGCTGGCTTCATGAGGAATGGTCTCACCAAGATAGAACAGGGTAGAACTGTCATCAACCTAGCTAAGTGATGTATTTCTACTGTTGAATCTTCAACCATTGACCTAAAATATGGTGTTTTTTTTTTTTTGAGAGAGAGATGAGGAGAACAGGAGACTAATGAGATTGCTCCACAGATTTCTAACTTGCTCTGCTCCCTCCCTAGGTCTCTTGGGCTTCTGGCAACCTTGCCTGGTCATTCTCTCTGGACTCTCCTGCTTTGTTCCTATGCACAACAGTAGCAGGGGCCTGGGATGTGGTATCCACAACACTTAGTACTCTATGAATGGGGCACATCCTATCCCATCCCACCAAAGGACTGATGGATCTTCACCATTTTCCAAGACTGACCTGCAGCATTTCTTTCTTCCTTATTATAGTTAGCCTGGAGAGCCAGATTCTTTGGCCATGGAACTACCAGACATGTTCCTAGCTCAGCTTAATGATAGAGAAAAAGGGAGGGGATGCCAATGAATGGCGTAGAGTTTTATTGCTTGCATCTTTGTCAGGTAGACCTGAAGGAGCAGCCTCTCAGTACAATACAGATATTGATATGTCTACCTAGCACTTCAGGGACAAAATCAAACCCTTCCCCTTTAGCTCTTTCACACTGGCCCCCTCCATAGTACACACACGCACACTTCTACATGCATCTTGGGGGAGGCTTGACACCTTGATTCCCCACTCATCTCCTAGACTTGTGTCTGGGACAGCTCTGGCGCTAGCCCATTTGCCAGGATCTTCCTCCCCACATATAGGTCTCTTATCCTTCTTTAGTGGAGATTCAACTCAATGTCTTTTTGATCTTTTAAATGGTACTTCTTAGAGTTCCATTTATTTATTTATTTATTTATTTATTTATTTATTTATTTATTTATTTAATCTTCCTACTTTTGTCTCTTTTGTCCCTTCCTGGTGTCTGGTTTTCTAAAGTCCAAGGCTAAATCTCTAGATCCCAATGGCCAAACTCACTTCAGAGTTTTGGTCTTTGAAGTGAGAGTGAAGTTACTGAGGTCTGCAGTGGGGTCCCTGAGGACTGGACGTTCTCACTGAGGCCTGACCTTAAGGCAGCTCAAGGACCATTGGTGCTTTCTTGCTTTAGAGTAGAACAAAATCAGTTTCTGAGCCCTCACCACCAGTTCCACATGCTTCTCAGAATAAAGTGGAACTTCACTCCCCAAGGCTGATGGCACAGGACAGATGAGAACCTCAGGGCTGAGATGTGAGCATCATGGATTGTTTTTAAGTCCCTCTTATGTCTATAATAGGCCACTTGAGCTGATACTCACTCCCTCACAGTGGGTCAGATTTGAAGAAAAACAGTTCTCAGATGAGTGGAGCAACTATCTCCTTTCTTTGGAAATAGTATATATAGTCCAGAATATTGGATGTAACTTAATTTGTAAAAACCAAGGATGGAGATAGGGCACAGTAATCCTAGGGATGGAAATGCTGAAATTTACTGCATATACAGGTGATTCACTTTACAGTTTGCAATGTGTGTTCACAGCCATTATCTCATTGGATCTTTATACAAACCCTGAGATGGGCAAGGCAAGGATTACCATCCCCAGTTTGCAGATGAGGAAACTGAGGCCCGTAGATGAAAAGTGACTATCCTTAAGTTAGTTGGTGTTGTAGGGCTGAATAGCAAGCCCTCTCCAATATCTTGAAATTTTAACTTTCTGGAAGACAATGTTATGGAGTAAGGTGATATTGATTTTCTGGCATATCTGTTCCAGAAAACAAGAATCTTTGGCAGTAAAAAGGGTGAAGAGACAAATAAGGCTTTTATACCTGGAGGTGAAGGAGGTAATGTTCTTGCCCATATACCGAGCCTATTCTCTTCCCTTCCCAGCAACTGCCCTACTCCTACCCTGCACCAGGCCTGGAGGTATGTTCTCTACCAGGTCTGACCCTAGTGTAAATCTAAGAGATTTTCCATTTAGCACTGTCCCTCAAGAGTTCAAAAAGTGAGAAGGGCTGCAAGATCAGACAAGACTCTCTACCTGTGTATCTTATTTTATTTTGCCCCTGGGGTATGAAAAGAGTGGATAAAGACTGGAGGCAGTAGGAACATCCATTCTATTGCCCCCTCCCCACATTCCACCGTCCAATTTAAGAGTTTATGATTTTAGTTTGGGTAAAGACTTGAGACTTTTACCTTATTTAGAGGTGGAAGGAGTGCAATTATTTCATCTTCAAAATCCTCCTCCAGGTAGATTGCAGATATTGGAGTAAATATGTCAACTATATCTTCAGTACTTTACAGTCTATAAAAGTTTACTTTAAAAAAGTTTTTTCACACATTATGTCTATTTTAAAGATGAGGAAAGTGAGGCCTAGAAAGACTAGTAAATTATCCAAAGCAATGCATATTTGGGAGATGCAACCTGCCCCACATACCCACCCCCACTCCCAGACCCAAGTGTGGATCCCATGACTGAGTGTATAGTCCAGGGAAGAACAAGGAGAGCAAAAACTGCTCTTGGCTATGAAAGAAAGACAGGGAAGGGCACTAGTACTTTATCTCCACTAGATACTGCCTAAATAACCCTAAAGGATCACTAACTTGCTTAAGGAAGAGACTTAGGAGATGGATTAAGGCAGTTCATCCCTATACCAGGAAAAGACATCTGACCCAATAGTCTGTAAATTGTTGGTGAGGTAACAGTCGTCTTCCATTGAGAAACAGCACAACTTCATCTGCATCCAGGATACAGAGTTGTTGTTTTTTTTGTTTTGTTTTGTTTTGTTTTGTGTTTTTCCTTGTTCTCTCTCTGTATTTCTTAACCTGCTATGGCCTATAAGGTTTCCTCTGCTTTCCTCTTCTGCCAGTTTCCTCTAGACTCATTGCACTCCCTGGGTCAGCTGGAAGCTCTTAAGGCATGTTTTAATAGCAATGTTTCTGCATTGTGGCATAGGGCAAGGCAAGTGATTTCCCAATGGATTGATTACCTGGGCCTTACTCTGTATTTGAGGTAGTATAACTCTCCGACTCCAGCAGGGAGCAGGGCTGGGTCTTGCTGACTTTGCAAACTTACAGAAAATTTCTGAGCCAAGTTGACCTTCCTTCTGGGGTCTGATTTTCTTTCTTTGTTTTTTTTTTTAGAGTTATCATTTTTTTTAAGATTTTATTTTTATTATACGTGAGAGAGAGGGCGCACAAGCAGAGGGAGCAGCAGGCAGGGGGAGAGGGAGAAACAGACTCCCTGCTGAGCAGGGAGCCCCATGGGGGCTCGATCCCAGGATCCTGGGATCATGACCTGAGCTGAAGGCAGATGCTTAACCAACTGAGCCACCCAGGTGCCCCTGGGGTCTGATTTTCCCAAACTACCTCCCAGCGGTCTCCCAGAAAGATCTTCCAATCAACTTAGGGGAAGCTGAGTGGGAGAAGAAAAGGAGCCCCATTGTGTTTTTGCTTTAGGTCCTACTTATACATCCCATGACCAGAGAGGAATAAACTCCTTGGAGACTGTATTCTTCTTTATTGTCTGGTTATTTTTCTGAATCCTGTACAGCTAGTTCCCATCCCACAAGTACTTGGTGGTTAATGAAGTGCATTAGGCACCACATGCACTTCATCACCAGGTTTTAGCCCTGGAAAAGGAATGTTCTCTACAGCAAGACCTCTGCTTTCAGGATTTTATTAAATGCATCTTTGGGGATAATCCATCTATAATCACTGACTAAGGGCTCCTGGGGAAACCCATTGATGAAGGTGCTAAAAGCACCTGAGGAAAAGTAAAATGGCCCCATTGTACTGGACTGGGAATTAGAAGCAACTGAATTACAAGCTTGCACCAAGCAGCCTGACATCACACAAGTATTAGCAAATATGTATGAGCCAAGGCTTTCAGCCTCAGTGTTTAGGTTCTCTGTTCTTTTATTTCTGGGATGGTTTATTCTCAGTCTTTAATTAGTCATGTCTACACATTCTTGTAGGGTAAAAACTAATACCCAAACAGAAGATGATTCAGCTTGAGCAGGCCTTAGGTGTTCAAAGGTCACCATGCCCCTGGCAGTGGTTCAAGTCCAACACTGTTGCTCTATGGGAAAGATAGTGATTGTAACACAGCAATAATAACAATAATACAATGATAAAAATGACATAGCCTTCTTCACTGTACCTGCTTTAGACTTTATGAAGCTCATTTACACCCATTTCATCCTCCAAAGACCCTGAATTGGGTGTTATTTTATCCCTTTTTAGAGAAGAGAAAGCCAGTTCAGATTAGATAATGTCTTGTTAGGCCAGAGGACAGTTTGGCCCAAGTCTTCTAATTCCCAGAGCAAGGCTTTCTCCACTGCTTCAAGGCTTCCCCTTAACAACTGCTTTAGGATGGTACAGGTACCATAGTGGAACCGGAACAACATTACAGAAAGAAAAAAAACAGCCAGGTGGCAATATCTCCCAGTGGTATGTCTATAAACACATAGTTACTGTGTTTATGTAGCTCAGTGTGAGCCCCACCCAAGACAGCAAACTTCCTGGCTGGAATACTTAGCCCAGAATAGCTTCTTGGCATTGACTTTTCCTGTAGCAATGCAGATACTACCTTTGGTTGCCAGAGCTACCTCAGTGCACAGGTATGCCAGCCAAGAGCAAAGTCCTCATGGTATGAACATTGTGTGACCATTCCAAGCCATACCCAGAATCACCTTCGTTCTAACTTCCTTTCTAAAGTTCAGAAATTGGAGTTGGCAATGGAAATAGGGAAATGAAGTTTTACTTCACTTTTTAAGGTATCTTATGTAGAGGTGAGATGAAACATATTTTTCTTCTTTGTAATTGCTGTTTGGCCATGGCAACTATCACACTCAACTGTTTGCTTTTGGAGAGTGCTTTTAAAGATTTCCTTTTCATTGCTTTTAAAGTGTGGGCATCTTTCTTTGAGCACCTTGCTTTTATGTATTTTCATTTTACTGGAGAGTTATTGGTCAGTGGAAGCATAAAGGGCACTTGATAAAAACATTTTCAACATGCCCCCGAGCCCACATAATAGTTGAGTTGTCTATATTTGAACTAGCAAAATAAGTTGTTTTTGTTTGTAAGGGAGGCAAGCTGTTTGCTAGGAATGAGTTTGCTTTTTGGTTCACTATTTTCCTCTCTGTATACCTGGATTTGGATTTTTGACAGGGAAGAATCGGGGAGAGCAACTTTCTCCTCCCAGGTTCTTAGACCCAGCCTAGGTAAGAGTGTCAATACTGCAGTGCTGTCCCCAACACACAGCCCTACCATACTGAGGAGATAATCTCTCAGACCCCTAACCCCCTGCCCACCTCACTATCAAGGTCTTTGGTGTTTTACACTGAATGTAGGTGAATTTTAATTACTCTTCCATCATAATTTTGTTATTTATAGAAATTTTGTTAAATCTTGAGCCATATATATGTGTGGCTATGGCAGATGGCAGAGTTCTGTTTTTATTTTGATGCTCTGGAAATATTTCTTATTAGCCAGTAAACGAAAATACTTCCAAACACATTTTTTTTTCTCTCTCTACTTTCAAAAAACCAAGATGCTCCTTTGGCTGGTGTATCTTTGCTCAGTGAGTACAGCAGGGAAATAAGGAAATATGTTATATTTCTTACAGTGGATACAGTGTTGGGGTAGTGGAATCCACTGACTTGTCTCTCAGGAGATCTGGTTTATAGTCCAAGCTCTCCTATCTTTTTAAATTGTTTATAACATTTATCTTCTCGTCTGGGCTACAGATCTACTAGAAATTTTTGTGCTCTAAACTAATACTTCTTAAACAGGGTTCCGTGGCCCTAGGAGACTTGTGTACATGTCTTTTGGGATCTGCAGAATTTCTAGGAGTGTGTGTATATGTGTGCTTTAATTTTGATCATAAAATTTTAAAAATATAAGCATATTCTAACTAGACCTTCTGAAAATATTCACACAAATATTTGTAGAAGCAGTATTATGTTATAACCCATAAAGTAGAAACAACCCAAATGTCTATCAACTGGTATATGGATAAACAAATTGTCATAGATACAGGTAATGGAATACTATTCAGTCATAAAAAAGGATTGAACTGACACACAGTATGTCATAGATGAACCTCAAAGTATGCTAGGTTAAAAAGCCAGATACAATAGACCACATGTTGTATGAATCAATTTCTGTAAAATGTCCATAAAGGCAAGCTAATACAGACAGAAGGTACATTAGTGGTTGCCTGGGGCTGGGAGTGAGAAAAAATATTAAATATAAATTGGCATGAGGGATCTTATTTAGGGATGCAAATGTTCTAAAGTTGAGTTATAATGATTATGGCTGCAACACTCAGTAAAGAATAAAAATCATTGAAATGTACACTCAAAGTGAATGAATTTTATGATATGTAAAATATACCTCAATAAAGCTCTTTTTAAAAATATTCTATGATCACTGCTTTATGAGTAGATTGGTGTTTGCCAATGTGATTACTTTCCAGAAATAATCTCAAACAATCTCGATCTTTCTTCCTCTCACCTTCCCTCCCTCCCCTACCCCAACATACACACACACACACACACACACACACACACACACACACACAGACATACACACCACCCAATTACTCAATTCAGGACAAAAGAAAGAGAGAGAACCTGAGTCCTATTCAATTCTTTTCATTTTGAGCTCTTACACATTACCTCTTGTGTGCTTTCTCACTTTCATGTGTTGTCTCGTTCAATCCTCATTGTGTTCCTAGGTGGTTGGTGTTTTTTATAACCTTTATTTTACAAAAGCTCAAACAGATTTAATACTTTCTCTATGGCTATACAGCAGTAAGTGCTTGCTGGAATTCCAGCCCAGATCTGCCTGACTGAGGCACAAGCATTTCCCACTATGCCACAGCTGCCTCCCTAAGACCCCAGAAAAGAGAATCCTCTTTACCCACTGAATTTCTCATAGTTTCCAGCTTAGAAGGCTACATCAAAAGAGTCTCCCTGGGAATTTCTAAGTATAACACAATAGTGTCAAAATATTATCAGCTCATGATGATCGTTTCCATATTATCAGAATGACCACATTGATTATGCTCTTTTATTGGCCACAGTGCTGTCATTGAGAGAACATCCTGGAAATCTGAGTTCTTATTTCACCTCCATTATTCCCTAGATAAATTAAGATCCTTCCCTCTTTCCTTGGCCTCAGTTTCCCCCTTGGTGCACAAAGGAGATTTGACTCAGTGATCTCTAAGAGCTTTACAACACTGACAATGTGCAATGAACATGCAAGACCTAGCTTTGTTGTGGACTCATTCTTGGTAGCAAGAGTTCTCAAAGGAGAGGGAGGATAAAGAACATGGAAATGGTGACTAGAAAACAACTGAGTGAATGACAAGGGCTTGATTTTTTTTTTAACTTATGGACCTTATTGGTGTTTTCCATTCCCTTTAGGAATCAGTTCTTTTTAATTCCCTGACATTTTAACCAAATTTTTATTGAAGTGTACCTCTAGAGATTATCTTCAGATCTTCCAGCTGCTTCTGAGAAAGGAAGTTTGCCATAAGTAGGAAGAACAAACAGACATAGATCATGGTGCATTTTTCTGATCATGTGCTGTCTGTAAAACCTTTTTAGTTTTTATTTAAATTCCAGCCAGTTAACATACACTGTAATATTGTTTCAGGTGTACAATTTAGTTATTCAAAACTTACATACGACACCCAGTGGGTTTTTTTTAAGATTTATTTATTTATTTGAAAGAGAGACAGCCAGGGAGAGAGGGAACACAGGCAGGGGGAATGGGAGAGGAAGAAGCAGGTTTCCAGCAGAGGAGCCTGATGTGGGGCTTGATCCCAGGACTCTGGGATCACGCCCTGAGCCTAAGGCAGATGCTTAAAGACTGAGCCACACAGGCTCCCCGACACCTGGTGTTTATCACAACAAATGCACTCCTTAATCTCCATCACCAATTCAATGCATCCCCCCACCCACTTCCCCTCTGGTAACCATCAGTCTCTTCTCCATAGTAAAGAATCTGTTTTTTGGTTTGCCTCTCTCTTTGTTTCCCCCTATGATCATTTGTTTTGTTTCTTAAATTTCACATGTGAGTGAAATCATATGGTATTTCTCTTTCTCTGACTGACTTATTCTGCTTACCCTCTAGCTCCATCCATGTCATTGCAAATGGCAAGAATTCATTCTTTTTTTATGGCTAAGTAATATCCCATTGTGTGTGTTTGTGTGTGTGTATCACATCTTGCTTATCTATTCATCAGTCAGTAGTCATTTGGGAAGGAGTTAAGATAGTGGAGGACTAGAGGAACCCTAAGTTTGCTCATCCCTCAAGTACAGCTAGTAATCAAATAATTCTGAACACCTGCAAAATCAGTCAGAGGTCTGAGAGAACAAAAACTGCAAGTCTACAAGTAAAAAAGTGATCATCTTTTGGAAGGTAGAAGATGCAGAGACTTGAATAGAGGGTGATGTAGTTGTGGATAGAGCAACTGGGAGGGAGTACATTTACAGAGGCTACCACAAAGTATTATAATCAGTGGAGTACAGAACTGGAACTTTTAGAAGTATGCTACAGTGTAGAATGTGCCTAGCTTAAAGGCACTCAGGTGGTGAAGTGGGCAGAATCCCAGGTGGGACACCATTGTCTGAGGATCCCCTGGTTGCAAGAACAGATGGTGCCTAAGTGCTACACTATTCCCAGGCATGGGAGCTGGAAGCCAGCTGAGAACAGCAAGTCTAGGTGCCAGCTTTCTGCTCTGTATTGTCATAAACTGCGAACCACTATGTCGTTGTTGGACCACTTTCCTAGGACAGGTCTGGCAAACAACAGAAATATGGAGAGACCCTCCGTGGAAGGAATAGTGTGGGTCTGTGACATGGGAGTCCCTAAACTTTGGACTTATGAAACTTAGTCACATGCCTGAGATAGAAAACCTCAGACATAGGCAGGGTTCTGACAGAAACCAGGGAGATAAGAGTGATTGATTGCTCTTTTGTGAAGGCTCATGGAAAAGTAGGGGGGCATTAATTTTCAACTCCAGGGCTAGAGAGCAGGGCACCACCAATCAGTGCTGAAAACCTTCAGGGAATGAAAAAGTGCCACTTAGTGGAGTCTGGAGCTGCTGCTTACACCAAACCTAGCCTCCTTGTACCCTGGAGGTTTCTACTAGGGCAAGTCCACCTGAGAATCAGTGCAAAGGCCCCTCCCCCAGAAGACCAGCACAAATAACTCAGTTGAACAAAGTTTACTAACCATAGAGGGGTGCAAAGCATCAATTCTAGGGGAAAATAGGTCTTACCTCCTTTGTACTTTTATTCTTTATTTTTTATTATTTTTTCATTTATTTTATTTTTTCCACACTTTTTTTAGTTTTTATAATTTATGTATATACATATTTGTTTACTTTCATTGTATTTTATGTATTTCATTGTATTTCAATATACACTTATTTCTTATATACTTTCATTATACACACACACACACACACACACACACAGAAATCTAGTTTCTTTTCACAAACAGACCAAAATACACCCAGGATCTAGTGTTGTTGTTGTTGTTGTTTTATTTTGTTTTGTTTTTCTTTTTCTTTCGTCTTTTCTTTTCTGGACAAAATGATGAGATAGAGAAATTCACCCCCCAAAAAAGAACAGGAGGTAGTATTCACAACAGGGATTTAAACAATAGATATAAGATGTCTGAACTAGGATTTAAAAACGATTATAAGGACACTAGCTGGGCATGAAAAAAATCATAGAAGATACTAGAGAATCCCTTGCTGCAAAGATAGAGGAACTAAAATCTAGTCAGACTGAAATTAAAAATGCTATAACCTAGAGGAAAACCCAAATGGATGCCATAAAAATGAGGGTGGATAAGGCAAAGGAATGAATCAATGATACAGAAGATAAAATTATGGAAAATAATGAAGCTGAAAAGAAGAGGGAAACAGTAATGGATCACAAAGGTAGATTTAGGGGATTCAAGTAACTTATTAAAGCAGAATAACATTCATATCACAGGAGTACCAGATGAGGAAGAGAGAAAAAGGAGCAGAAGGTTTATTTGAACAAACTATAGCTGAAAACTTCCCTAATCTGGAGAAAGACACAGACCTCAAAATCCAAAAAGCACAGAGACCTCCCATTACATTCAACAAAAGCTGGCCATCCCGAAGAGGTGCCATAGTCAAATTCACAAAATACACAAAGAAAGAATCCTGAAAGCAACAAGGAAAAAAAGTCCTTAACCTACAAAGGATGATGGAACAGATTGGCAGCAGGACTGTCTGTCAAAATCTGGCAGGCCAGAAAGGAGTGGAAGGAAATATTCAACATGTTGAATGGGAAAAATATGTAGCCATGAATTCTTTATCCAGCAAGGCTTTCGTTCAGAACAGAAAGAGAGATAGAGTTTCCCAAACGAAAACTAAAGGAGTTCATGAGCACTAAACCAGCCCTACAAAAAATTTCAAGGGGGACTCTTAGGAGGAAAAAAAAAAAAGACCAAAAGCAATAAAGACGAGGAAGGACCAGAAAACATCGCCAAGATACCAACTCTACAGGTAACACAATGGCACTAAATTCATATCTTTTAATAATCACTCTGAATGTAAATGAACCAAATGCTGCAATCAAAAGACAGGGTATGAAAATGGATTAAAAAAAAAAAAACAAGACCCATCTATATGATGTCTACAAAAGACTTCTTTTAGACCTAAAGACATGTGCAGGGTGCCTGGATGGCTCAGTCAGTTAAGCGTCTGCCTTCAGCTCAGGTCATGATCCCAGGGTCCTGGGACTGAGTCCCACAATGGGCTCCCTGTTCAGCAAAGAGTCTGCTTCTCCCTCTCCTTCTACCCCTCCCCCTGCTTGTGCACTCTCTCTCTCTCTTTTTCTCTCTTGCTCACTCTCGCACCCTTAAATAAATAAAATCTTTAAAAAATAAAATTAAAAAAAATAAAGAGGTGTGCAGATTGAAAGTGTGGGGACAGAGAACCATCTATCATGGTAATGGATGTCAAAAGAAAGCCAGATTAGCCATACTTATATCAGACAAACTAGATTTTAAAAACAAGGAAACAATGGCTTTGAATGACACACTGGACTGGAAGGAATTAACAGATATATTTAGAACATTTCATCCTAAAGAAGCAGAATACATATTCTTTTCAAGTGCGCATGGAACATTCTCCAGAAAAGATCACATGCTGGGTCACAAATCAGCCCTCAAGAAGTACAGAAAGATCAAGACCATACCATGCATATTTTCAGAACACAAAACTATGAAACTTGAAGTCAACCGCACGAAAAATTTTGGAAAGACCACAAATAGATGGAGGTTAAAGAACATCCTACTAAGGAATGCATGGGTTAACCAGAAAATTAAAGAAGAAATTTTTTAAAAAACACATAGAAAAAAATGAAAATGAAAACACGAGAGTCCAAAACCTTTCAGATGCAGCAAAAACAGCCTTAAGAGGGAAGTATATTACAATAGAGGCCCACCTCAAGAAGCAGGAAAGTCTCAAATATACAACCTAACCTCACACCTTAAGGAGCTAGAAAAGGAATGACAAATAAAGCTTAACATCAGCAGAAGGGAAATCATAAAAATTTGAGCAGCAATAAATGATATAGAAACAAGCAAACAAATACAGTAGAGTGGATTAATGAAACTAAGAGCTAGTTCTACAAAAGAATTGATAAAATTGATAAACACCTAGCCAGACTTATCAAAAAGAAAAGAGAAAGGATCTAGGAGTTAAGATGGTGGAGGAGTAGGGGACCCCATTTTCAGCCGGTCCCCTGAGTCGAGCTGGATATGTAACAGACCAGCCTAAACAACCATGGAATCAGCCTGAGACGCAGGAAGATACATCTGGATCTCTACAAATGATCATCTCCAGCGCTGAGTATTGAGGTACCAAGAGGGGAGCCGTAAAACCTGGCACAGATATCAGAAGATAAACGGAAGGGGGAGGGAGCCGCCGCGTTTGAGCGCAGGGAAGCAGCAGCCACCTGCACGGGGGAGCGGGCGGACCCATGGTGGGCACCCGGGATAGAGCGGACTGAGACCGATGAGCCGTGAATGCGCGCCACCAGGCATCTCACGGAACACCGGAATCCCGGTGTGCTCACGGGATCCAGACTGAGACCGGGAGCTCCTGGAGCGTGCATGGGGCAGCTGGCGGCTGGCGGGCCACCTGCACGGGGAGTAGGCGGACTCGCGGTCGGCACCCGCAAAACAGCAGACTGAGACCCTGAAACGGGTGCGCGCGACACCAGGCTTCTCACGAAACTCCGGAATCACGGTGTGCTCACCAGGCATAGACTGAGACCGGGAGACCGGGAGCGGGAGCGCGCGGGGCGGCCGGTGGCTGGCGGCATTAGAAACACAAAGGACAGAGACGCGCCGGCCCTGGAAGTGAGGGCAGGGACGCCGGGTGTGGGGTGCACATCCCGGGACACTGCAGGGTTGAGCAGCACCAACAGTAACAGAGTTAAAGTGGCCAGAACATCAGTGGAGAACAGGCCGCAATCCCGCTGTTCTGTGACAATGCAGCCTCTGCTGCTCTGACTCTCAGAAGAGGCATAGCCGACCGCCAGGGAAAGCCGCCAGAGAACAAAAGCCTGGAAATACCGGCTCAGAGAGTGCCCATCCCCATCCCCCCTCGCAGGGGACACGGAGACTCTACCCAAACAGGGTTGCCTGAGTATCGGCGCAGCAGGCCCCTCCCCCAGAACACAGAAGGCAGGCTGAAAAATCAAGAAGCCCACAACCCGGGGCGCCTGGGTGGCGCAGTCATTGAGCACCTGTCTCCGGCTTAGGGCATGATCCTGGCGTTCCGGAAAGGAGTCCCTCATCAGGCTCCTCTGCTGGGAGCCTGCTTCTTCCTCTCCCACTCCCCTGCTTCTGTTCCCGTTCTTGCTGACTGTCGGTCTCCCTCTCTCAGACAAATAAATAAATAAAATCTTTAAAGAAGAAGCCCACATCTCTAAGATACCTATAAAACAAGGGGCACGGCCTGGGACCCAGTCAATAATTTGGGCTCTGGACAACCCCGCAACCTCTCCTCATCAGAATGACAAGAAGGAGAAGCCACCCTAGCAAAGAAAAGACAGTGAGTCTGTGGCCTCTGCCACAGAAATAATGCATATGGATGTAACCAAATTATCAGAAATGGAATTCAGAGTAATGATGGTCAAAATGATGAGCAGAATTGAAAAAATTATTAACGAAAAGGTTTCTGAGAATATAGAATCCCTAAGGTCAGAAATGAGAGCGAATTTGACAGAAATTTAAAATTCTATGAGCCAAATGCAGGCAAAACTAGAGGCTCTGAAGGACAGGGTCACCGAAGCAGAAGAAAGGGTTAGTGAATTGGAGGATGGGTTAATAGAGGAAAAAATGAAAATAGAAGATGCTTTTAAAAAAATCCACGCCCACGAATGTTGGCTACGGGAGATTACTGACTCAATGAAAAGATCCAATGTTAGAATCATCGGCATCCCCGAGGGGGTGGAGAAAAACAGAGGTCTAGAAGAGATATTTGAACAAATTGTAGCTGAAAACTTCCCTAATCTAGCAAGGGAAACAAACATTCGTGTCCAAGAGGCAGAGAGGACTCCTCCCAAGCTCAACCACGACAAACCTACGCCACGTCACGTCATAGTGCATTTCGCAAATATTAGATCCAAGGATACAGTATTGAAAGCGGCCAGGGCAAAGAAATTCCTCATGTACCAAGGCAAAGGCATCAGAATTACGTCAGACCTGTCTACACAGACCTGGAATGAGAGAAAGGGTTGGGGGAGCATTTTTAAAGCTCTTTCAGAGAAAAACATGCAGCCAAGGATCCTTTATCCAGCAAGGCTGTCATTCAGAATTGATGGAGAAATAAAGACATTTCAGAATCGCCAGTCACTAACCAATTTCGGAACCACGAAACCAGCACTGCAGGAGATATTACGGGGGGTTCTATAAAAGTAAAAAGGCCCCAAGAGTGATACAGAAGAGAAGGTCACAGCCAATACAAACAAAGACTTTACTGACAACATGGCACCATTAAAAGCATATCTCTCAGTACTCAGTCTTAATGTTAGTGGCTTAAATTCTTACTTAAAACGCCACAGGGTTGCAGTTTGGATAAAAAGAAATGACCCATCCATTCGCTGTTTACAAGAGACTCATTTCGAACCCAAAGATGCATTCAGAGTGAGAGTAAGGGGATGGAGTACCATCTTTCACGCAAATGGACCTCAAAAGAAAGCTGCGGTAGCAATTCTCATATCAGATAAATTGGATTTTAAACTACAGACTATAGTTAGAGACACAGAAGGGCACTATGTTATTCTTAAAGGAAGTATTGAACAAGTGGATATGACAATTATAAATATATATGCCCCCAACAGGGGAGCAGCAAGATACACAAGCCAACTCTTAACCAGAATAAAGAGACATATAAATAAAAATACATTAATAGTAGGGGACCTCAACACTCCACTCTCAGAAATAGACAGAACACCCTGGCAAAAACTAAGCAAAGAATCAAAGGCTTTGAATGCCATACTCGATGAGTTGGACCTCATAGATATATATAGAACACTACACCCCAGAACCAAAGAATACTCATTCTATTCTAATGCCCATGGAACATTCTCAAGAATAGACCATGTTCTGGGACACAAAACAGGTCTCAGCTGATACCAAAAGATTGAAATTATCCCCTGCATATTCTCAGACCACAACGCTCTCAAATTGGAACGCAACCACAAGGAGAAATTTGGAAGAAACTCAAACACTTGGAGACCAAGAACCATCCTGCTCAGGAATGACTCGATAAACCAGGAAATTAAAAATCAAATTAAACAATTTATGGAGACCAATGAGAATGAAAATACAATAGTCCAAAACCTATGGAATACTGCAAAGGCAGTCCTAAGGGGGAAATACATAGCCATCCAAGCCTCACTCAAAAGAATAGAAAAATCTAAAATGCAGTTTTTATATTCTCACCTCAAGAAGCTGGAACAGCAACAGAGGGACAGGCCTAATCCACACACGAGGAAGCAGTTGACCAAAATTAGAGCTGAAATCAATCAAGCAGAAACCAGAAGTACAGTAGAGCAGATCAACAGGACTAGAAGCTGGTTCTTTGAGAGAATCAATAAAATTGACAGACCACTGGCAAGACTTATCCAAAAGAAAAGAGAAAGGACCCAGATTATTAAAATTATGAATGAAAAAGGAGAGGTCATGACGAACACCATTGAAATTGGAAGGATTATTAGAAATTTTTATATGCCAATAAACTAAGCAATCTGGAAGAGATGGAATCATTCCTGGAAACCTATAAACTACCAAGATTGAAAAAGGAAGAAATTGATTTCTTAAACAGGCCAATTAATTATGAAGAAATTGAGTCAGTGATAAACAACCTTCCAAATAACAAAACTCCAGGCCCGGACGGTTTTCCTGGGGATTTCTACCAAACATTCAACGACGAAATAATACCTATTCTCCTAAAGCTATTTCAAAAAATAGAATCAGAAGGAAAGTTACCAAACTCATTCTATGAGGCCAATATTACCTTGATCCCCAAACCAGGCAAAGACAACCTCAAAAAGGAGAATTACAAACCGATTTCCCTAATGAATATGGACGCCAAAATCCTCAACAAGATCCTGGCTAATAGAATCCAACAGTTCATTAAAAGGATTATCCATCACGATCAAGTGGGATTCATACCTGGGATGCAAGCGTGGTTCAATATTCGCAAATCAATCAGCGTGATACATCATATCAACAAGAAAAGACTCAGGAACCATATGATCCTCTCAATCGATGCCGAAAAAGCATTTGACAAAATACAGCATCCTTTCCTGATTAAAACCCTTCAGAGTGTAGAGATAGAGGGTACATTTCTCAATCTCATAAAAGCCATCTATGAAAAGCCTACTGCAAATATTATTCTCAATGGGGAAAAGCTGGAAGCCTTTCCCTTAAGATCAGGAACACGACAAGGATGCCCACTCTCGCCACTATTATTCAACATAGTACTAGACGTCCTTGCAACAGCAATCAGATGACAAAAAGGGATCAAAGGTATTCAAATCGGCAAAGAAGAAGTCAAAATATTTCTCTTTACAGATGACATGATACTCTATATGGAAAACCCAAAAGAAGCCACTCCCAAACTATTAGAAGTTATAGAGCAGTTCAGTAACGTGGCGGGATACAAAATCAATGCTCAGAAATCAGTTGCATTTCTGTGCACGAATAGCGAGAACGAAGAAAGAGAAATTAGGGAATCCATCCCATTTACAATAGTACCAAAAACCATACGTTACCTTGGAATTAACTTAACCAGAGACGTAAAGGACCTATATTCTAGAAACTATAAATCACTCTTGAAAGACATTGAGGAAGACATAAAAAGATGGAAAGATATTCCATGCTCATGGATCGGAAGAATTAACATAGTTAAAATGTCCATTCTACCCAGAGCAATCTACACTTTCAATGCTATCCCGATCAAAATACCAATGACATTTTTCAAAGAACTGGAACAAATAGTCCTTAAATTTGTGTGGAATCAGAAAAGGCCCCGAATCTCCAAGAAACTGTTGAAAAGGAAAAACAAAGCTGGGGGCATCACAATGCTGGATTTCGACCTGTACTACAAAGCTGTAATCACAAAGACAGCATGGTACTGGCACAAAAACAGACACATAGACCAATGGAACAGAATAGAGAGCCCAGAAATGGACCCTCAGCTCTTTGGGCAACTAATATTTGATAAAGCAGGAAAAAACATCCGGTGGGAAAAAGACAGTCTCTTCAATAAATGGTGCTGGGAAAATTGGACAGCTACATGCAAAAGAATGAAACTTGACCACTTTCTCACACCATACACAAAAATAAACTCCAAATGGATGAAAGACCTCGATGTGAGACAGGAATCCATCAAAATTCTAGAGGAGAACATAGGCAGCAACCTCTATGACATCAGCCAAAGCAACCTTTTTCATGACACATCCCCAAAGGCAAGAGAAACAAAAGATAAAATGAATTTATGGGACTTCATCAAGATTAAAAGTTTCTGCACAGCCAAGGAAACAGTCAGAAAAACTAAGAGGCAGCCCACGGAATGGGAGAATATATTTGCAAATGACACTACAGATAAAGGACTGGTATCCAAGATCTACAAAGAACTTCTCAAACTCAATACATGAGAAACAAATAAACACATCAAAAAATGGGCAGAAGATATGAACAGACACTTTTCCAATGAAGACATACAAATGGCTAACAGACACATGAAAAAATGTTCAAAAGCATTAGCCATCAAGGAAATTCAAATCAAAACCACACTGAGATACCACCTTACGCCAGTTAGAATGGCAAAAATAGACAAGGCAAGAGACAACAATTGTTGGAGAGGATGTGGAGAAAGGGGATCCCTCCTACATTGTTGGTGGGAATGCAAGTTGGTACAGCCACTCTGGAAAACAGTGTGGAAGTCCCTTAAAAAGTTAAAAATTGAGGTACCCTATGATCCAGCCATTGCACTACTGGGTGTTTACCCCAAAGATACAGACGTAGTGAAGAGAAGAGCCATATGCGCCCCAATGAAATATTATTCAGCTATCAGAAAGAATGAGTTCTCAACATTTGCTACAACATGGACGGCACTGGAGGAGATAATGCTAAGTGAAATAAGTGAAGCAGAGAAAGACAACTATCATATGATTTCTCTCATCTATGGAACATAAGAACTAGAATGATCAGTAGGGGAAGAAAGGGATAAAGAAAGGGGGGGTAATCAGAAGGGGGAAGTAACATGAGAGACTATGGACTATGAGAAACAAACTGAGGGCTACAGAGGGGAGGGGGGTGGGGAATGGGATAGGCCGATGATGGGTAGTAAGGAGGGCACGTATTGCATGGTGCACTGGGTGTTATACACAACTAATGAACCATCGAGCCTTACATCGGAAATCGGGGATGTACTGTATGGTGACTAACATAATATAATAAAAAATAATTATAAAAAAAATAAAAGAAAAGAGAAAGGACTCAGATAAAATCATGAATGAAAGAGGAGAGATCACATCCATCACCACAGATATACAAACAATTATAAGAGAAAACTATGAACAATTACATGCCAATAAATTGGGCAACCTGGAAGAAATGGACAAATTGCTAGAAACCTACAAACCACCAAAATTAAAACAGGAGGAAATAGAAAATTTGAACAGACACATAACCAGCAAAGAAATTGAATCAGTAATCAAAAATCTCCCAACAAACAAAAGGCCAAGACCAGAGGGATTCCCAGGGGAAATCTACCAGACATTTAAAGAAGAGTTATTACCTATTCTCCTCAAACTGTTCCAAAAAAATAGAAATAGAAGGAACACTTCCATAATCATTCCTTGAAGCCTGAATTACCTTGTTTCCAAAACCAGATAAAGACCCCTCTAGAAAGGACAATTACAGGCCAATATACCTGATGAACACAAATTCAAAAATTCTCAATAAAATACCAGCAAATTGAATTCCACAGTACATTAAAATAATTATTCGCTATGATTAAGTGGGATTTATTACTGGGCTTCAGGGATGGTTCAACATTCACAATTCAATCAATGTGATACACCACATTAATAAAGGAAAGGATAAGAACAATAAAATCATGTCAATAGATGCAGAAAAAAAAACATGACAAAATACAGCATTCTTTCTTGGTAAAACCCTCAACAATGTAGAGATACATGGAACATATCTCAACATCATAAAGGCCATATACAAAAGTCCCTCAGCTAATATCATCCTCAATAGGTAAAAAATGAGAGCCTTTCCCTACAGTCAGGAATGAGACAAGGATATTCACTCTCACCATTACTATTTAACACAGTACTAGAAGTCTTAGCCACAGCAATCAGACAGGAAGGAAGGAAGGAAGGAAGGAAGGAAGGAAGGAAGGAAGGGAGAGAGAGAAGGAAAGGAAAGGAAAGGAAAGGAGAGGAGAGGAGAGGAGAGGAGAGGAGAGGAGAGGAGAGGAGAGGAGAGGAAAGGAGAGGAGGAAAGGAGGGAAGGAAGGAAGGAAGGAAGGAAGGAAGGAAGGAAGGAAGGAAGGAAGGAAGGAAGGAAGGAAGGAAAAGAAAGAAAGAATAGAATAGAAAAAGAAAAGAAAAGGAATCTGAAGCATCAAGAAAGAAGTCAAACATCCACTATTTGCAGATGACATGATACTCTGTAGAAAACCCGAAAGACTCCACAAAAAAATTTTGCTAGAACTCATAAATAAATTCAACAAAGCTGCAGGATATAAAATTGATTTTTGAAAATCTGTTGCATTTCTATACACCAATAACAAAGCAGCAGAAAAACAAATCAAAGAATTGAACCCATTTATAATTGCACCAAAAGCAACAAGATACCTAGGAATAACCCTAGCTAAAGAGGTAAAATCTGTACTTTGTAAACTATAGAACACTTAAGAAAGATATTGAAGAGGACACAAAGAAATAGAAAGGCATTCCATGCTCATGGATTAGAACAAACATTGTTAAAATGTCTATACTACCCAAAACAACCTACACATTTCATGCAATCCCTATCAAAATGCCTACAGCATTTTTCACAGAGCTAAAACAAACAATCCTAAAATTTGTATGGAAATATAAAAGACCCTGAGTAGCCAAAGTAGCTCTGAAGAAGAAAAACAAAACTGGAGGCATCACGATTCTAGATTTCAAACTATAATACAAAGCTGTAGTCATCAAGACAGTACGGTATTGGCAAAAAACAGACACATAGATCAGTGGAATAGAATAGAGAACCCAGAAATGAACCCACAAATATATGGTCAACAAATCTTCCACAAAGCAGGAAAGGATATCCAGTGGAAAAAAAAAAGACAGTCTCTTCAACAAATGGTGCTGGGAAAGCTGGACCATTCTCTTACACCATACACAAAAATATACTCAAAATGGATGAAAGACCTAAATGTGAGACAGGAATCCACCGAAATCCTAGAGGAGAACATAGGCAGCAACCTCTTCGACCTTGGACACAGCAACTTCTTGCAAGACACATCTCTAAAGGCAAGGGAAAGAAAAGCAAAAGTGAACTGTTGGGACTTCATCAAGATAAAAAACTTCTGCACACCAAAGGAAATGATCAACAGAACTAAAGGGCAACCAATGGCATGGGAGAAGATATTTGCAAATGACATATCTGATAAAGGGATAGAATCCAAAATCTATAAAGAACTTATCAAACTCAGCACCTAAAAAAACAAATCATCCTGTTAGAAAATGGGCAGAAGAGAAGAATAAACACTTTTACAAAGAAGACATCCAGATGGCTTACAGACACATGAAAAGATGCTCAACATCACTTGGCTCAGGGAAATCCAAATCAAAACCACAATGACATATCCCCTCACACTTTTCAGAATGGCTAAATTATCGACCGTAGAAACAACAGGTGTTGGCTAGAATGCAGGTAAAGGGGAACCCTCTAACACTGTTGGTGGGAATGCAAACCAGTGCAGCTACCATGGAGAACAGTTTGGAGGTTCCTCAAAGAGTTAAAAATAGAACTACCCTATGATCCAGCAATTGCACTACTAAGAATTTCCCAAAGGTTACATGCACCCTAATGTTTATAGCAGCATTATCAACTATAGCCAAACTATGGAGAGAGCTCAAATAACCATTGACTTATGAATAGATAAAGAAGATGTTTTATATATATATATATATATATATATATATATATATATATATATATATATATATATGTGTGTGTGTGTGTGTGTGTGTGTGTATATATATGGATATATATAATAGATATATATATAATGGATATATATATATTATATATATATTATATATATATAATGGAATATTATTCAGCCATCAAACAGAATGTAATCTTGCAATTTGCAATGACATGGATGGAGCTAGAGTGTATTATGCTAAGTGAAATAAGTCAGTGACAGAAAGACAAATGCCATAGAATCTCACACATATGTGAAATTTAAGAAAGAAAACAGATGAACATATGGGAAGGGGGAAAAGAAAAACACGAGAGAGGGAAACAAGCCATAAGTGACCGTTCATGATAGAGAACAAACTGAAGGTTGATGGAGGAAGGTGGGTGGGAGATGGACTAGATTGGTGATGGCTATTAAAGAGGACACTTGTGATGAGCACTGGGTGTTGTTTGTAAGTGATGAAATACCGAATTCTATTCCAGAAACCAATATTGTACTGTATGTTAACTAACAAAATTTAATTAAAAAAAGAAAAAAATAATAATTATGCTTGAAATTAAAAATAAATAAATAAATGAATGAATGAATAATAAACATACATTTGGGCCGTTTCCATAAATTGGTCATTGTTAATGCATGCATCCCTTTGAATTAGTACTTTTATACTCTTTGGGTAATTACCTAGTAGTACAATTACTGGATCATAGAGTAGTTTTATTTTGACTTTTTGAAGAACCTCCATACTGTTTTCCAGAGTGGCTGTACTAGTTTGCATTCCCTCCAACATGTAGGAGAGTTCCTCTTCTCTGCATCTTTGTCAACACTTGTTTCCTCTGTTGTTAATTTTAACCATTCTGATAGGCATGAGGTGATATCTTATTGTATTTTTGATATGTATTTCCCTGATGATCAGTGACATTGAACGTCTTTTCATGTGTCTGTTGGCCATTTGTACATCTTTTGAAAAATGTCTCTTCATACCTTTTGTTCACTTTTTAATTGGATCATTTTGGGGGGTTTAGTTTTATAAGTTTTTTAAAATCTATTTTGGATACTAACCCTCTATCACATGTCATTTCCAGCTATCTTCTCCCATTCCATTGGTTTTCTTTTAGTTTTGTTTATTATTTCCTTCCGTTTTGATGAAATCCCAATAGTTCATTTTTGCTTTTGTTTCCCTTGCCTCAGGAGACATATCTAGAAATAAGTAGCTACAGCCAAGGTCAAAGAAGTTGCTGCCTGTCTTCTTCTCTAGGATTTCAATGGTTTCAAGTCTCACAGTTATGTCTTTCTTCCACTTTGAATTTATTTTTGTGTATGGTCTAAGAGAATGGTCCAGTTTCATTCTTTTGCATGTTGCTGTCCAATTTTCCCAACACCATTTGTTGAAGAGACTGTATTTTTCCCATTGCATATTTTTTCCAGCTTTGATGATGATTAATTTACCATACAGTTGTGAGTTCATTTCTGAGTTTTCTATTCTGTTCCATTGATCTATGTGTCTGTTTTTGTGCCAGTACCATACTGTTTTCATCACTGCATCTTTGTAATGTAACTTGAACTCTGGAATTGTGATGCCTCCAGCTGTGCTTTTCTTTTTCAAGGTTGCTTTGGCTATTCAGGGTCTTTTTTAGTTCTTGTAGTTCTTTGAGTCTGTAGCACTTTTTTTATACATAAGATCATGCCATGTGCTAACAGAGATAATCTTACATTTTACTTTCTGATTTGGATGACTTTCATTTTTTTTTCTCACTAAATTGTACGGCTAGCACCTCTAGTACTGTGTTTTAGAAGAATGGTGAGTGTGAGCACTCTTGTCTTGTTCCCAATCTTACAGGAAAAGTTCTCAACTTTTCACCATTGATCGTGTATGATATTAGTTCTGTGCTTGTCATATATGGCCTTTATTACGTTGAGACATGTTCTTTCCATACCCAATTTATTGGGCACTTTTATCATGACAGGGTGCTGAATTTCAATAAACTCTTTTTTCTGCATTTATTGAGAGGATCATATGATTTCGATCTGTTAATCTATCAATGTACTGATTTGTGTGTTAAACCATTCTCACATCCCAGGGATCAATCCCACTTTATCATGCTGCATGATCCTTTTAATACATTGTTGAATTCAGATTGCTGGTATTTTGTTTTAAACTTTTGCATCTTTATTTATCAGGGGTATTGGCGTGTAGTTTTATTTTCTTATATTGTTTTGTCTTTGGTATTAGTGTAATATGGCCTTATAAAATGAGTTTGGGCATTTTCTCTCCTTTCAATTTTTTTGGATGAATTTGAGAAAAATTGTCACTATTTTGTCTTTAAGTATTGGTAAAATTTGCCATTGAAGCCATCTGTTTCTGGGCTTTTATTTATTGGGAGGTTTTTGATTATTGCTCCAAAGCCCATACTCCTTATTGGTCTGATCTGATTTTCTATTTTTCCATTATCCAATCTTGATAAGTTACATATTTCTAGGAATTTACCCATTTATTCTAGGTTATTGTAGTGTAACTGTATGACAATAAGGTTTTTTTATTATAATGTAAATGTTTGATATTACATTTTTGATTGCCAAGGTATCCATTTTAAAGACACCCATCTTGTATAAACATATTGTAAACTACACAACTAGGTAAAGAGCAAAGCTGCTTTACCCCTCACATTCCCCTTTTAGAAAAGCACTGGGTCATTTAGATAACTGATCACTTGAGTGACCCCACTTTTCCTTCCCACAAAATAACTCTCATTATTATGTTGTAAATTTTCCAATGTAGAGTAAACCCACAAAGTCCCGATCATCCCACTCTTCACCTTAATAAAAGCAGAACCCCAGGTCTGTGTTATTTCTCTACCCATGACCTCACTGTGTAGCCCTGAGTATGCCATGTACCCTCTAGAACTTGTGAATAATAAACTTTATTTTTTTCAAAGTTCCTGATGGTTATTGCTGAGGTGCATCTTGCACTCATAAGAATCACAGTGGCTGGTCCAGCCTCAACATTGGCTTGGCTAGGGAAACATCTGTGAGCACTGGCTACAAATAGTTTAGCTCCAGGTGAATGCTCCCAGGCATTCAAGCCAATAGCATGACTCTCAATGGACTGAGACTGACACAAATGAGGTATTTAATATGTTGGCAAACAATTATCCATAGTAGCTCCTTACAATCCTTTCTACTTCTGTGTCATGGGTTGTAATGTATTTTCTTTCATTTATAATTTTATTTGAATTTTCTTTTTTTTCTTGGTTAGTCTAGTAAAGGGTTGTCAATTTTTATTAATTTTTTAACAAAATCAGCTCTTAGTTTCATTGATTTTTTTTCTATTCTCTTTCTAGTCTCTTATTTCTGCTATGATCTTTGTTATTTTCTTCCTTCTGCTAACTTTGGGCTTACTTTTTTAAATCTTTTTTTTTAACCTCTTGAGGTATAAAGTTAGTTTGTTTATTTGAAATTTTTCTTTTTTCTTAATGTAAGCATTTATTGTTATAAACTTCCCTGTTAGTACCACTTAGACTGCATTCCAGAAGCTTTGGTATGTTCTGTTTATTGTAATTTTACTCAAAAATACTGTGATTTTCCTTTTGATTTTTTCTTTGGCCTGTTGGTTATTCAGGAGTATGTTGTTTAATTTTTACCTATTAGTGTGTTTTCCAGTTCTCCTTTTTTTTCTATTTTTTTTCATAATAATATTGTTATTATATTATGTTGTTCAACATACAGTACATCCCTAGTTTTTGATGTAAAGTTTGATGATTCATTAGTTGCGTATAACACCCAGTGCACCATGCAATACATGCCCTCCTTACTACCCATCACCAACCTATCCCATTCCCCCACCCCCTCCCCTCTGAAGCCTTCGGTTTGTGTCTCAGAGTCCATAGTCTCTCATGCTTCATTCCCCCTTCTGATTACCCCCCTTTCTTTATCCCTTTCTTCTCCTACCGATCTTCCTAGTTTTTATGTTCCATAGATGAGAAAAACCATATGATAATTGTCTTTCTCTGCTTGACTTATTTTGCTTAGCATTATCTCCTCCAGTGCCGCCCATGTTGCAGCAAATGTTGAGAATTCCTTCTTTTCGATGGCTGAGTAATATTCCATTGCATATATGGACCACATCTTCTTAATCCAGGCATCTGTTGAAGGGCATCTCGGCTCCTTCCACGATTTAGCTATTGTGGACAATGCTGCTATGAACATTGGGATGCATATGGCCCTTCTCTTCACTGTGTCTGTCTCTTTGGGGTAAATACCTAGTAGTGCAATGGCTGGGTCATAGGGTAGCTCAATTTTTAACTTTTTAAGGGACCGCCACACTGTTTTCCAGAGTGGCTGTATCAACTTGCATTCCCACCAACAATGTAGGAGGGACCCCCTTTCTCCACATCCTCTCCAACAATTGTTGTTTCTTGCATTGTCAATTTTTGCCATTCTAACTGGCATAAGGGGGTATCTAAGTGTGGTTTTTTATTTGAATTTCCCTGATGGCTAATGATGTTGAACATTTTTTCATGTGTCTGTTAGCCATTTGTATGTCTTCATTGGAAAAGTGTCTGTTCATATCTTCTGCCCACTTCATGATTTATTTGTTTCTCGTGTATTGAGTTTGAGAAGTTCTTTGTAGATCTTGGATACCAGTCTTTCTTCTGTAGTGTCATTTGCAAATATATTCTCCCATTCCGTGGGCTGCCTCTTAGGTTTTTTGACTGTTTCCTTGGCTGTGCAGGTTTTATCTTGATGAAGTCCCACAAGTTCATTTTATCTTTTGTTTCTCTTGCCTTTGGAGATGTGTCATGAAAAAGGTTGCTGTGGCCAGTGTCGTAGAGTTTGCTGCCTATGCTCTCCTCTAGGATTTTGATGGATTCCTGTCTCACATTGAGGTCTTTCATCCATTTGGAGTTTATCTTTGTGTATGGTGTGAGAGAGTGGTCAAGTTTAATTGTTTTGCATGTAGCTGTTCACTTTTCCCAGCACCATTTTTTGAAGACACTGTCTTTTTTCCACTGGATGTTTTTTCCTGCTTTATTAAAGAGTAGTTGCCCAAAGAGCCGAGGGTCCATTTCTGGGTTCTCTATTCTGTTCCATTGGTCTATGTGTCTGTTTTTGTGCCAGTACCATGCTGTCTTTGTGATCACAGCTTTGTCCAGTTCTCCTTTTGATATTTATTTCTAGTTTCATACCTCTGTAGTCAGGGAAGATAGTTGATACAATTTTGATCTTCTAAAATTTGTTAAGGCTTGCTTTGATTGCCAAGATATGATCTGTCTTGAAGAATGTTCCATGTGCACTTGGACAGAATGCATATTCTGTTGCTGTAGGGCAGGACTTTCTGTATATTTTTATTGGGTCCATTTGGTCTATAGCCTTATTTAGGTATGCCATTTCCTAATTAGTTTTCTGTCTGGATAAAGTATTTATTATTCAAAATGAGGTTCTGAAGTCCCCTATTATAGAATTGTTGTCTATTTTTCCCTTAAGTTTTGCTAATATTTGCTTTAAATATTTAGGTGCTCTAATACTGGGTCCATATATATTGATGATTTGGTACCTTTATCCTAAATATAGTGACCTCCTTTGTCTTTTGTGACTGATTGTCACTGAAAGTCTATTTCATCTTATATAAATATAACCCCTCCTGCTTTCTTCTGATTTTTATTTGTATGGAATATTTTTTTCCATCTTTTCACTTTAGCCTAATTGTGTCCTTAAAGCTGGAATGAATCACTTGTTAGCAGTATATTGTTAGACACTTTTAATCCATTCATCTACTCTGTGTCTTTTGACTGACAATATTAACCCATTTGTGTTTAGAGTAATTTTTGATAGGTAAGAACATACTACCACCAGTTTGTTCGTTGCTTTCCGACTTTCTATTTTTTAATTTTTTAAAGATTTATTTATAATTATTTGTATTTATTTATCTATTTATTTATTTATTTATTTATTTATTTATTTATTTATTTATTTAACAGAGAGAGAGAGAGAGAGAGAGAGAGAAAGAGAGCCAGCCAAAGAGAGGGAACACAAGCAGGGCGAGTGGGAGAGGGAGATGCAGGCTCCAAGTAGAGCAGGGAGACTGACACAGTCCTCGATCCCAGGACCCTGGGATCATGACCTGAGCTGAAGGCAGACACTTAACGATTGAGCCACCCAGGTGCCCATTTTCTGACTTTTTTTTGGTAAAAATCCATTTAATTTTATTTATTTTTTTAATAATAATATTTTTTATTATATTAGTCACCAGACAGTACATTCCTGGTTTTTGATGTAAAGTTCCATGATTCATTAGTTGCGTATAACACCCAGTACACCATGCAATACATGCCCTCCTTACTACCCATCACCAGCCTATCCTATTCCCCAACTCCCCCTCCCGTCTGAAGCCCTCAGTTTGTTTCTAGATTCCATAGTCTCTCATGCTTCATTCCCCCTTCTGATTACCCCCCCTTTCTTTATCCCTTTCTTCTCCTACCAATCTTCCTAGTTCTTATGTTCCATAAATGAGTGAAACCATATGATAATTGTCTTTCTCTGTTTGATTTATTTCAGTTAGCATTATCTCCTCCAGTGCCGTCCATGTTGCAGTAAATGTTGAGAAATGGTTCTTTTTGATAGCTGAGTAATATTCCATTGAATATATGGACCACATCTTCTTAATCCAGGCATCTGTTGAAGGGCATCTCGGCTCCTTCCACAATTTAGCTATCGTAGACAGTGCTACTCTGAACATTGGGGTGCATATGGCCCTTCTCTTCACTACGTCTGTCTCTTTGGGGTAAATACCCCGTAGTGCAATTGCTGGATCATGGGGTAGCTCAATTTTTAACTTTTTAAGGGACCTCCACACTTTTTTCGCATTTTCTGACTTTTTAAAACACTTTTTTGTTCCATTATTTTGTTGTCTCTTTTTAATACATATTTTTGTAGTGATATGCTTTAATTCCTTTCTCTTTTTCTTTTTGTGGTTAATATGAGTGTTACATAAAACATCTTGTTGATGTAACAGTCCATTTTAAACTGATAATGACTTATTGTTGTCTATTTTTCCCTTATGTAGTCTTTTCAGTCAATTGCATACAAAAGTTTTAAACTTATACTTCTCCTCCCCCTACATTTTATCCTACGCTTAGCATCTTTATATTGTGTATACATTATCAAATTTTTGTAGCTATGGTTATTTTTAATACTTTGTCCCTTAACTTTTATGCAACACCATTACAGCATTAACATTTCTGAATTGGATTATGTATTTATCTCTATGAGTGAGTTTTATACTGTTATATGTTTTGATGTTGTTACTTAGCATCGTTTTATTTCAATTTAAAGAACTCCCTTTAGCATTTCTTGTAAGGCAGGTCTAGTGGTGATGAATTCCCTCAGCTCTTGTCTGGAAACGTCTTTAGTTTTCCTTAATTTCTGAAGGTCTGTTTCATTAGGCATAGTATTCTTTGTTGCCTTTTTTTTTCTTTCAGCACTTTGAATATACCCACTTCCACTGGGCCTTCAAGTTTTCTGCAAAGAAATCTGTTGACAACCTTCTGGGAGTTACTTGTATAAAATGAGTCATTTTTCTCTTGGTGATTTCAAAATTCTCTGTCTTTATATTTTACCATTTTGATTATAAGATGTCTTGAGGTAATCTTTGGGCTGATCTTGCTTGGGGTCCTTTGAGATTTCTGTAGTTAGATTACTTTATCTCTCCTAATATTTGGAAAGTTTTCAATTATTTCTTTAAATAAGCTTTTTGCTTTCTTCTCTATTTCTTCTGGGACTCTCCTATGAATTTTCATTCTTTTGATGATGTCCCATCATTCATGTATGCTTTCTTTTCTCATTTTTTTCTTTACATTCCTCTATTTTCAAATGACCTCTCTGTGAGTTTACAGATTCTTTCTCCTGCATCACCAATTCTATTGTTGAAATTGTGTTGAATTTTCCAATTTTTTAATTCCAATTCTTTTATTCTTCAGCTCCTGGAGTTTTATTTGATTCTATTTTTATGGTTTTTATTTCTATATTAAACTTATTTTGTTCATGCATCATTTTTTTCTGTTTTCATTTCATTCTCTATCTTTTTTTCCTTGAATTTCATTTTGGTTCTGAAGATGATTATTTGGAATTCTTTGTCAAGCACTTTGCAAATCTCCATTTCCTTAGGGTCAGCTACTGGAGCTTTATTAGTTACTTTGGGTGGTGCAATTTTGTTTGATTCTTCATGGTCTGTGTACATTTGCATTGTTGTCTGTGCATTTTAAGGAGAAAATGCTTCTTCTACTAATTAGGCTGATTTTGACCTTGTGGTGGTGGCAGGTGTCTGCTCCCTGTGCTGATGGGACAACCTCCAAAATGGAAGTTGTGATGGGTTAGAACCAACTTATAAGGTTGTTGCTGCATCTGTACTTGGATCTGAAGTTGACAGATTTGTTAATAGGGGCTGAAGTGGACATGGATCCTGTCTGTTCCTGGGTGAATAGGACTGCCTCCAGTATCTTATTTAGTAGGGTGGCTCTGGGACAAGGCCCTGCTTCAGGGTTCAGAGTTGGAACTTCAGACCACTGGCCTATTACAAGGTAGACAATTGGTATGGTTCCCACCAGGCCCTAGGAGAGCTCCTGCCTGATCACTGGGTAGATCCCTGGATGGGCTCAGCTAGCCCTGAATACTGTCTGAGAAGGGCTGGAACTGAGTTCCAGGGCTGCTTCAGGGTCCACAGCCAAAACTGAGTGATGAATACCTGGCTCTGAAAAAATGGATGAGAGTGTCTTCCATAAGGTCCCTTCATTGGCTAAACTCTTCTCTAACTGCAGCTGGAGGGACTGGAGTGAAGTATAGGGCCATTTCATGATCTCCTAAAGTGCAAAAAGGGGTGTGTCTCAATGGATCCCTATTCCAACAGGACTGTTAATGCCTGGGAGAACTTGGAGCTGAGTATGGGGCCCTTTCATGATCTACAGTCTGACTGGCATTGTAGGCTTACCTCCAGGTGTCCCCAGACCATGGCGGTGAGGAGCTGGAGCAGGTCCAAGGGCCACTTCAAGGTCCACAACTAGGATTGAGCTCTGTGTGTCTATTACTTGACATACGGGCGACCATGACTCTATTCAGGTGCTTTGTCATATGGTGCTGGTAACAGGACCAAATCTGGGTTGTAGACTAGTCCTCAAATGCACAAAGCTATTTTTGGGTCTTTAGGCAACATGATGGTCAGCAAGTCAGCTGCCTGAGTGAAGGCCTACTTTCTCAAAACAGCTCTTGGTCTTGGACTCCACAAGTGTTTAAAAATCTCCTACCTGGATCTCAAAGTTCCTACAAAGGCACTTTTGTCCATGGCTGGTTGCTTAAATCATTGTAGTTGAGGGAGATATAAATGGGGAACATTTATATGTTTTTTACTTCTCCATCTTGCTAGCATCGTCTCTTTAATTGTTCCTTATTTCTAACAAACATTTGGAGGTACAAATTTTCCTCAGCATATAGATTCAGTTGCATCTCACAAAATATGAATTCTATTTACCCCAATTTTAAACAGACTATTTTCTAGAGATCTTGGTTCACAACAATATTGAGCAGAAAATACAAAGGGCCCCTTCTACCCCATCCCCCCCCCCACACCAGCCTCCCACTATCAACATCCACACCAGAGTAGTACATTTGTTACAACTGATGAACCTACATTTATGCATCATCATTACTCAAAGTCCATAGTTAATATTAGGGTTCAATCTTGTACATTCTATGGGTTTGAACAAATGTATAATGACATATGTCCACCATTATAGTATTAAACCAGATAGTTTCAATGCCCTAAATATCCTCTATGCTATGCCTGCTCGTCTTTCCCTTCCTGTAAACACTGGCAACTACTGATCTTGACTGTTTCCATCATTTTGCCTTTTCCAAAACGTCATATAGTTGGAATCATATGTTATGTAGTCTTTTCAGATTGGTTTCTTCCATTTAGTAATATGCCCTTAAATTTACTTTGTGTCTTTTTTGTAGCTTGATAGCTCATTGATTTTCTAGTGCTGAATAATATTCCATTTTCTAGATGTACTATGGTTGATTTATCCACTTGCCTACTGGAGGACATCTTGGCTGCTTCTAAGATTTGACACTTATGAATAAAGCTACTGTAAATATTCATATACAATTTTTGTGTGGACATGTTTTCAACACTTTTGAGTAAATATCAATAACAATAAATGTTTGAACCTATGGTAAGAGTATATTTAGCTTTATGAATGAACTACCAAACTCAAAAATGTCTGTGCTATTTTGGATTCTCACCAGCAATAAATGATAGTTCCTTTTTCTATATCTTTGTCAGCATTTGTTGTCAGTATTTTGGATTTTAGCTATTCTAATAGGTGTGCAGTGGAAACTCATTTTAATTTGTAACTCCCCAATACCATATAATGTTGAGCACCTTCATATACATATATATAGGTGTATATGTATATGTATACACACACACTTTGATGAGGTATATGTTCAGATCTTTTGTCCACTTTTTAATGGGTTTGCTTATTTGCTTACTGTGGAGTTTAACATAAAGGATTTATTTTTGGCAAATTTTAGATATAAGTCCTCAATCAGATATGAGTTTTCCAATTATTTCCCTTATTTGTGGCTTATCATTTCATTCTTTCAATTTCTATGTAGTTTTTATTTCTTTTGAGACTTCCTCTTTGAGCCACTGATTAGCTGGGAGTGTGTGCTTTAATTTCCAAGTGTTGGAGATTTTTCTGATGTCTTTAAGTTGCTGATTCCTTGTTTGATTTTATTATGACCAGAGAACATACTTTATATGGTTTCAATTCTTTTAAATTTGTTTTTGGGGCTCCTGGGTGGCTCAGTCAGTTGGGAGTCTGCCTTTGGCTTGGGTCATGGTCTCCAAGTCCTGGGATTGAGCCCCACATCGGGCTCCTTGCTCAGTGGGGAGCCAGCTTCTCACTCTACCTCTGCCTGCCATTCCACATCTTGTGCTCTCTCTCTCTGTCAAGTAAATAAATGATCTAAAAAAGTTTTTTCTAGGAGCAAGGACTGGGAGCACGAAAGTGCGTGCCCGTGCCTGGATTGTACACCACGGCTGCTCACTCTTTCTCCACCCACCTCATGCCAGCATCTTATGCAGCCCCCACAGCAGTTCTGCCAGCCTCCAATTGCTGGCCTGCAGGCACCCAAAATTCTTCATCATTGAGACACACATGAGGATCGGAGTTAAGATGGCAGAGGAGTAGGGGTCCCCTTTTTCAGCTGGTCCACTGAGTAGAGCTGGATAGGTACCAGACCATCCTGAACACCCATGGAATCAGCCTGAGATGCAGGAAGATACATCTGGAGCTCTACAAATGAAAATCTCCAGCACTGAGGATTGAGGTACAAAGCGGGGAGACGTGAATCGGTGCACACATATCGGAAGATAAACGGAAGGGGGAGGGAGCCGCCACGTTCAGGCACCAGGAAGTGGTAGTCACCTGCACTGGGGAGCTGGCTGATTCATGGACCGGCACCCGAGAGAAAGCAGACTGAGACCATGAGCAGGGGAATGCGCCTGACCTGTCTGAAAACCAGAGCTCCGGAGTGCACGCGAACCACACTGAAACGGAGCTCCAGCGTGCGCAGGGGAGGCTGGTGGCTGGCAGTGTTAGAAACACAAAGGACAGAGATGTACCAGCCCTGGAAGTGAGGGCTGGGATGCTGGGTGTGGGGTGCACATCCAGAGATACTGTAGGGTTTAGCAGCATCCAACAGAAACAGAGTTAAAGTGGCCAGAAGAGCTCAGGGGAGAGTGGACTGCAATCCTTTTGTTCTGAGACAGAGGCTGGGATTCGGCTACTACTGCTCTGACTCTCAGAAGAGGCACAGCAAACCACCAGGGAAAGCCGCCAGAGAACAAAAGCCTGGAAATACCGGCTTACAGTGTGCCCATCCCCATCCCTCCTCACAGGGACACGGAGACTCTACCCAAACAGGGTTGTTTGAGTATCGGCACAGCAGGCCCATTCCCCAGAAGGCAGGCTGAAAAATCAAGAAGCCCACATCCCTAAGGTCCCTATGATACTGAAATATATTCCCTCTATCCCTACACTCTGAAGAATTTTAATCAGGAAAGGATGTTGTATTTTGTCAAATGTTTTTTATGCAATAATTGAGAGGATCATATGGTTCTTGTATTTTCTTTTATTAATGTGTTCTATCACATTGATTGATTTGCAAATGTTGAAGCGTCCTTGCATCACAGGAATAAATCCCAGCTGGTGTGTTAAATAATCCTTTTAATGTATTATTGGATCCTATTGACTAGGATCTTGTTAAGAATTTTGGCATCCATATTGAACAGGTATTTTGGTCTGTAATTCTCCTTTTTGTGGGGATCAATTCCTGGCTTTGTGATAAAGGTAATGCTGGCCTTATAGAATGAGTTTGGAAGTCTTCCTTCTGGGGGCGCCTGGGTGGCACAGGTGTTAAGCATCTGCCTTTGGTTGAGGGTGTGATCCCAGCGTTCTGGGATTGAGCCCCACATCAGGCTTCTCTGCTGGGAGCCTGCTTCTTCCTCTCCCACTCCCCCTGCTTGTGTTCCCTCTCTCGCTGGCTGTCTCTCTCTGTCAAATAAGTAAATAAAATCTTTAAAAAAAAAAAGGAAGTTTTCCTTCTGTTTCTTTTTTTTTTTTTTTCGGTCGTGTGGTTGTTGTATTTATTTTTTCAGGGACCTCCATACTGTTTGTCACAGTGGCTGCACTAATTTCCATTCCCATCAACAGCACACAGGGTCCTCTCGTCTGCACGCCCTTGACCACACCTGGTGTCTGTCTCTGGGACGATTGTCATTTCAACAGTTGTGAGGTGATAGCTGATTGTGGTTTTGACTTATTTTTTGAAACAGCTTCAGGAGAATAGGTATTGTTTCTTCTTTAAAAGTTTGGTAGAATTGCCCTGGGAAGCCATCTGGCCCTGGACTCTTGTTTCTTGGGAGGTTTTTGATTACTGCTTCAATTTCATTACTGGTTATTGGTCTATTCAGATTTTCGATTTCTTCCTGTTTCAGTCTTGGTAGTTTATAAGTTTCCAGGAAGACGTCCATTTCTTGAGACAAATTTATTGGATAAAGTTGCTGATAATAATTGCTAATAATTGTTTTATTTCCTTGGTGTTAGTCCTGATCTCTCCCCTTTCATTCATGATTTTATTAATTTGGTCCTTTCTGTTTTCTTTTGGATAAGTCTGGCCAGAGATTTATCAATCTTAGTAATTCTTTCAAAGAATGAGCTTTTAGTTTCATTTTTATGCTCTACTGTATTTCTGGTTTCTATTTCATTGATCTCTGCTCTAATCTTTATTATTTCTCTTCTCCTGCTTGGTTTAGGTTTTATATGCTGTTCTTTCTCCAGTTCCTTTCAGTGTAGGTTAGGTTGTGCATTCGGTTTTTTCTACTTCTTTGAGTGAGGCTTGGATGGCTCTGTATTTCCCCTTTAGGACCACCTTTGCAGTATCCCATAGGGTTGAACTGATTTGTTTTCATTCTCATTGGTTTCCATGAATTGTTTAAGTTCTTTAATTTCCTGGTTGACCCAACATTTTTTGGCAAAATGTTCTTTAATTTCCAAGGGTTTGCATTCCTTTGAAATTTTTTCATGTGACTGAGTTCCTGTTTCAAAGCATTGTGGTCTGAAAATACACAGGGAATAATCTCAAACTTTTTGTATCAGTTGAGACCTGATTTGTGACTCAGTATGTGATCTATTCTGGAGAAATTTCCATGAGTAATCAAGAAGAATGAGTATTCTGTTGTTTTAGGATAGAAAGCTCTGTATATACCTTGAAGTCCATCCAGTCCCTTGTGTCATTTAAAGTTCTTGTTTCTTTGTTGATCTTCTGCTTAGATGATCTGTCTTTTGCTGAGAGTGGAATGTTGAGGACTCCTACTATTAAAGTATTATTATGAATACGTCTCTTTATGTAGTTGGTTCCTCCCATTTTGGGGAATAGATATTTAAAATTGTTAGATCTTCTTGTTGAATAGACCCTTTAAGAATGGTATAGCATCCATCTGTATCTCTTACTACAGTCTTTAGCTTAAAATCTAATTTGTCTGGTATGAAAATTGTTACCCGAGGTTTCTTTTGAGGTCCATTGACATGATAAATGGTTCTCCATCCCCTCACTTTCAGTCTGGATGTAACTTTAGGTTCAAAATGAGTCTCTTGTAGACAGCATATGGATGGTTCATGTCTTTTTATCCAATCTGTAACTCTGTGCCATTTCATGGGAGACTTTAGGTGGTTCATATTGAGAGTGACTATTGAAAATATGATTTTAGTGCCATCATGTTGCCTATGAAGTCTCTGCTTCTATAGATTGTCTCTGTAAATTTCTGGCCTATATTACTCTTGGTGTCTTTCTTCTTTTATAGAACACCGTTAATATTTCTTGCAGGGCTGTCTTGGTGGTCACATATTCTTCCAGTTTCTGCTGGTCCTGGAAGCTCTTTTTCTCTCCATCCATTCTGAATGAAAGTATCCTTTGCTTCATTTTCTTCTCATTTAGTACCCTTGCCAACCCATTATGGCATTCCAGGTCTAGGTGCACATGTCTGACATTATTTTGATGTTCCTCCCTCCGTATGTAAGAAATCTCTTAATCCTAGCTTCCTTCAGGATTGCTTCTTTGGTTCTAATATTTGTGAGTTTTACTATTATATGTTGGGGCATTTTTCTGTTCTCATTGATCTTGGAGGGGTCTTCTCTGCCTTTTGGACATGAATACTTTCCATCCCCAGATTGGGGAAGTTTTCAGTTACAACTTGCTCAAATATATCTTCTAGACCTCTTTCTTTTTCCACCCCCTCAGGGATCCCAAGAATTCTGACATTGGGACTTTTCATGGTTTCATTAATCTCTCTCACTCTGATCAGTTTGGCTTTAAGCTGTTTTTCCCAGGACTCCTTGGCTTACTTCTTTTCTATCATCTTATCTTCTAGCTCACTTATTCATTCTTCTGCCTCATTTACCCTGACTGTTAGGGTATCCAATTTAGACTGCATCTCATTCATAGCATTTTTAAGTTTGGCCTTATTAGTTCTCATTTCTGTCCTTAGAGATTCTATATTGTTGTTAATGTTTTTCTCAAGCTTAGACATCAACTTCATAATTGCCACTCTGTAGTCTATCTCTGTGATCTTGCTTATATTCGTATCCATTAGGTCTGTGGCAGAGGACACAGTCTCTGATATTTTTATTTGGTGAGGATTCCTCTTCTTGGTCATTCTGTTGAGGGGTAGTTAAGGGAATGTATAGAGTCCAAAGTATTAACCATGACCCAGGGAAGATGTACCCATTTTTAGGGACCCTAGAGTTGTCACCCTCTTGAGCTTCCAGCCTGTCTTCTGAGAGAGAGGTTTGCTGGGCTGTTACTCATGGAACCTGCTTGGGTAGAGTTGCTCTGCCCCCTTTTGGGGGGGTGGGCTCAGTAGAAACCTGTTTTTTGAGCTTTTGTTCTCTAGTGGCTTTCCATATCTCTTCCTTCTCTTCTGAGAGTCAGAACAGAAATAACCACACCCAAACCTCTGACGCAGAGCAGAGAAATCATAGTCTTCACTGAACCCTCCAGGAAACACTGTCTCCATTTCTGTCTGTGCTGCTAAAAATCACAGTGTCCCCAGTGGAGCACCCCACAGCAACTCTCTCAGAGGTCAATCCCAGGGCTGCGCGTGTCTCTGCCCTTTGTGCTTCTAAAACTGCAAGCCACCCCTGGTTTTTGTGAGCACACCCACAGCTCCTGGATCCTGTCTGAGGGCTGCACTACAGCCTTTTCCCTGCCACTACCATTCTGTGCTGGGTCCACAGCACAGGATGCTTTTGCATTCCAGTGTTATATCACCTTCCCAGCACCAGTTTATGGTGGCTCCCTCCCCCTTCTTTTTATCTTCTGATATCTGCCAACAGAACCATGACTCCGCCCTTCATACCTTGCGACTGCTGGAGATTTTCTGATTGTAGAGATCCAGACATATATTCTTACATCTCAGGCTGATTTTGTGGGTGTTCAGAATGTTTTGGTAGATAACCACCTAAATTCAGAGTACTGGTTGAAATAGGGTCCCCTACTCCTCTGCTACCTTTCATCTGGACCATTTTCTTACACCATGCACTAAGATGAACTCAAAATGGATGAAAGACCAAAAGGTGAGACAGGAATTCATTAAAACCCTACAGAACACAGGTAACACCTCTTTGAACCTAAGACACAGCAACTTCTTGCTAGACACGTCTCCAAATACAAGGGGGAGGGAAGCAAAAATGAACTTTTGTGACTTCATCAAGATAAAAACTTTTGTACAGCAAAGGAAACAATCAACAAAAGTACAAGGCAACCTATGGAATGAGAGGAGTTATTTGCAAATGACATGTCTTGTATAGGGTTAGTATAAAGATAGATAAAATCTCATCAAACTCAATACCCCAAAATATAAATAATCCAGTTAAGGAATGGGAAGACATGAATAGACATTTTTCCAAAGAAGATATTCAGATGGCTATTAGGCACATAAAAATATGCTCAACATCACATCATCAGGGAAATATAAATCAAAACCACAATGAGATATCACCTCACACCAGTCAGAATTGCTGAAATTAACAACACATGAAACAACAGGTGTAGGTGAGGATGTGGAGAAAGGCAAACTTTCTGGCACTGTTAGTGGGAATACAAACTGGTACAGGCACTCTGGAAAACAGTATGGATGTTCCTCAAAAAGTTAAAAATACAGCTATGGTAGAATCTAGCAATTGCACTACTGATTATTTACCCAAAGGAATTTAGAAATACTCAGAAATACTTATTTGAAGGGGTACCTACACTCTGATATCTACAGCAGCATTATAACCAATAACCAAACTATGGAAAGAGGTGAAATGTGCATCAATTGATGAATGGATAAACAAGACGTGGTGTATACATACAATGGAATATTACTCAAACATCAAAAAGAATGAAATCTTGCCATTTACAATGATATGGATAGAGCTAGGGTATATTAAGCTAAGCAAAATAAGTCAGTCAAAGAAGGACAAATACCACATAATCTCACTCATGTGGAATTTACAAAAGAAACAGATGAACATATGGGAAGGGGAAAAAGAGATAAAGAGAGGTAAGTAAAACATAAAAGTCGCTTAACTATAGAGAATTAACTGAGGGTTTGTGAAGGGAGGTGGGTGAGGGAGGGGCTGGAAAGGTGATAGGTATTGAGGAGGGAACTTTTTATGATGATCACTGTATGTTGTATGTAAGTGACGGGTCACTGAATTCTACTCCTGAAACCAATATTGTACTGTATGTTATCTAACTAGAATTTAAATACAATTTTAAAAAGAAAAAATAGATTCCCAAACAAATAAACATTAAGTGAATTCATGACCACAAAACCAGTTGTACAAGAAGTGTTACTGGGGGCTCTGTGAATGGAAAACATAAATCATAAGTAAGAGAAAGAAAAACAGGAATCAAAAAGCTAAATAAATAAATAATAAATTTACCTATGAAATCAGTTATGAGAAGCACAAAATAAAAGTAAATATAATAACAAATATTTAAAATGAGGAGGGGAGAAGGATAAGGATGAAGTTTAAATTTAAGGGACTCTTAGTATGATATAGACTAATATGCACAGAAGATGTTTTATGTACACCAAATGATAACCACAAATCAAGAAACAGTAATACATATGTAAACTTAAAGGGAAAAGAATCCTATTATATCACTAAAGATAAAGAACAAACCATGAAAGAGAAAAAAGAGAAGAAAGGGTCAGAGAAAAACTACAAAATGGCCAAAAAATAAGAAACTTATTGCCAATAAATCTAAATCGATCAGGGGCGCCTGGGTGGCACAGCGGTTAAGCGTCTGCCTTCGGCTCAGGGCGTGATCCCGGTGTTATGGGATCGAGCCCCACGTCAGGCTCCTCCGCTATGAGCCTGCTTCTTCCTCTCCCACTCCCCCTGCTTGTGTTCCCTCTCTCGCTGGCTGTCTCTGTCTCTGTCGAATAAATAAATAAAATCTTTAAAAAAAATCTAAATCGATCAATAATTACTCAGAATGGGAATGGACATAACATTTCATTCAAAATATATTCTGTGAAGAGTAGATAAAAAACACGAGATCAATCCATATGCTGCCTACATGTGACTCATTTCAGACCTAAAAACATCTGCAGACTGAAAGTGAGGAGGTAGAAAAACATTTATCATAAAAACAGATGTAAAAAAAAAAAGCCAGATTAGCAATCCTTATATCAGACAAAATAGACTCTCGAAGCCTGTAAAAGAGACACAGATAATATATAATAATAAATGTGAATTTCCAACAAGAAGATACACCAATTATAAATACTTATGCACCAAACATGGAAGCACACAAATATATAAAACAGTTAAGAACCAACCATAGAGGAACTAATCAACAGGAATAAAATAATAGTAGAGGACATTAAGATCCCACATACATCAATGGACAGATTATCCAAACAGAAAATAAAGAAGGGAACAGTGGCTTTGAATAGCACACAGGATCAGATGGATTTAACAGATATATTTAGAACATTCCATTCAGGAGATCAGAGTTAATATGGCGGAGGAGTAGGGGTCCGCTTTTTCAGCTGGTCCCCTGAGTCGAGCTGGATAGGTACCAGACCATCCTGAACACCCATGGAATCAGGCTGAGATGCAGGAAGATACATCTGGATCTCTACAAATGAACATTTCCAGGACTGAGTATTGAGGTACGAAGTGGGGAGACGTGAATCCTCGCACAGATATTGGAAGATAAAAGGAAGGGGGAGGGAGCCTCCATGCTTGGGCGCCGGTAAGCAAAAGCCACCTCACTGGGGAATGGGCTGATTCGCAGACCGGCACCCACAAGAGAGCAGACTGAGACCGTGAGCCGGGGAACGTGCACAACCAGTCTGAAAAACAGAGCTCCGGAGTGTGCACAACCCACACTGAAACGGAGCTCCAGAACACGAGGGGATGGCTGGGGGCTGGTGGTGTTAGAAACGCAAAGGACAGAGATGTGCTGGAACTGAAAGTGAGGGCTAGGACACCAGCTTTGGAGCGCACATCCCGAGATGCTGTAGGGTTTAGCAGCACCAACAGAAGCAGAGTTAGAGTGGCCATAGGAGCTCAGTAGAGAGCAGACTGCGATCCCTCTGTTCTGAGACAGAGGCTGGGATTCGGCTACTACTGCTCTGACTCTCAGAAGAGGCACAGCAAACCACTAGGGAAAGCTGCCAGAGAATAAAAGCTTGGAAATACCGGCTCACAGTGTGCCCTTCCCTATCCCCCATCATAGGGGATAGGGAGACTCTACCAAAACACAGTTGCCTGAGTATCGGCGTGGCAGGCCCCTCCCCCAGAAGGCAGGCTGAAAAACCAAGAAGCCCACATCCCTAACGTTCCTTTTTTTTTTTTTTAAAGATTTTATTTATTCATTTGACAGAGAGAGAGACAGCCAGCGAGAGAGGGAACACAAGCAGGGGGAGTGGGAGAGGAAGAAGCAGGCTCCCAGCGGAGGAGCCTGACGTGGGGCTCGATCCCATAACGCTGGGATCACGCCCTGAGCCGAAGGCAGACACTTAACGACTGAGCCACCCAGGCGCCCCATCCCTAACGTTCCTATAAAACAAGTGCACACTGTATGAGTCCTGGGCACTAATTTGGGCACTGGACAACCCCGCAACCTCTCCTCATCAGAATGACGAGAGGAGAAATCCCCCCCGACAAAGAAAAGACAATGAGTCTGTGGCCTCTGCCACAGACCTAAAGGATATAGATATAAGCAAATTATCAGAAATGGAGTTCAGAGTAACAATGGTCAAGATGATGTGTAGACTGAAAGAAATATAAACGAAAATAATAACAAGAATATAGAATCTCTAAGGGTGGAAATGAGAGTGAATCTGGTGGAAATTAAAAATACTATGAATCAAATGCAGTCAAAACTAGAGGCTCTGAGGGCCAGGGTGAATGAGGCAGAAGAGCGAATCGGTGAACTGGAGGATGGGTTAGTAGAAGAGAAACCTAAAACAGAAACTTGGCTTAAAAAGATCCAATCTCAAGAATGTAGGTTACGGGAGATTACTGACTCAATGAAACGTTCCAATGTCAGAATCACCGGTATCTCTGAGGGGATGGAGAAAACCAGAGGTCTAGGAGAGATATTTGAGCAAATTGTAGCTGAAAACGTCCCTAGTCTAGCAAAGGGAACAAGCATTCGTGTCCAAGAGGCAGAGAGGACCCCTCCCAAGCTCAACCACAACAAACATATGCCACATCACGTCACAGTGCAATTCGCAAATATTAGATCCAAGGATACAATATTGAAAGTGGCCAGGGCAAAGAAATTTCTCACGTACCAAGGCAAAGGTATCAGAATTACGTCAGACCTGTATACACAGACCTGGAAAGAGAGAAAGGGTTGGGGGGAGGGGCATTTTTAAAGCTCTTTCAGAGACAAACATGCAGCCAAGGATCCTTTATCCAGCAAGGTTATCATTCAGAATTGAGGGAGAGATAAAGACCTTCCAGAATCTCCAGTCACTGACCAATTTTGTAAGCACGAAACCAGCCCTACAGGAGATACTAAGGGGGGTTCTAAAAAAGTAAAAATGCCCCCAAAGTGATACAGAACAGAAAGTCACAATCTATAGAAAAAAAGACTTTACAGGCAGCATGGCATCATTAAACTCATATCTCTCAATAATCAGTGTCAATGTAAATGGCCTAAATGTTCCCATAATACGTCACAGGGTTGCAGATTGTATAAAAAGACATGACCCATCCATTTGTTGTCTACAAGAGACTCATTTTGAACCTAAAGATATATCCAGACTGAAAGTAAAGGGATGAAATCCCATCATTCATGCCAATGGACCTCAAAAGAAAGCTGGGGTACCAATTCTTATATCAGAGTGATTGGATTTTAAACTAAAAACTGTAGTTAGAGATACAGAAGGGCACTACATTATTCTTAAAGAATGTATCCAAAAAGTGGATATGACAATTATAAATATATATGCCCCCAACAGGTGAGAAGCAAGATACACAAGCCAACTCTTAACCAGAATAAAGAGACATATAGATGAAAATATGTTAATAGTAGGGAACCTCAACACTCCACTATCAGCAATAGATAGATCACCTAAGCAGAAAATCAACAAAGAAACAAGAGCTTTGAATGCCATACTAGACAAGTTGGACCTCATAGATATATATAGAACACTACACCCCAGAACAAAAGAATACACATTCTATTCTAATGCACATGGAACATTCTCAAGAACAGACCATGTTCTGGGTCACAAAACAGGTCTCAAACGATACCAAAACACTGAAATTATTCCCTGCATGTTCTCAGACCACGACGTTTTGAAATTGGAACTCAATCACAAGGAAAAATTTGGAAGAAACTTAAACACATGGAAACTAAGAACCATCCTGCTCAAGAATGATTGGGTAAACCAGGAAATTAAAAATCAGTTTAAACAATTTTCGGAGACTGATGACAATGAAAACACATCAGTCCAAAATTATGGGACACTGCAAAGGCGGTCCTAAGGGGAAAATACATAGCCATCCAAGCATCACTCAAAAGAATAGAAAAATCTAAAATGCAGTTTTTATACTCTCACCTCAAGAAGCTGGAGTTGGAACAGAAGAACAGGCCTATCCCACACACGAGAAGGCAGGTGATTGAGATTAGACAGAGATCAAAGAATTAGAAACCAGGAGCACAGGAGAGCAGATCAACAAAACTAGAATCTGGTTCTTTGAAAAAATAAATAAAATTGACAAACCAGTGGCAAGACTTATCCAAAAGAATAGAGAAAGGACCCAAATTAATAAAATTATGAATGAAAAGGGAGAGGTCACAACCAACACCAATGAAATAGGAAGGATTATTAGAAACTTTCATCAACAGCTTTATGCCAATAAATTAAGCAACCTTGGAGAGATGGAGGCCTTCATGGAAACCTTTAAACTACCAAGACTGAAACAGGAAGAAACTGATCTTTTAAACAGACCAATTAATTATGAAGAGATTGAAACATTGATTAAAAACCTTCCAAAAATCAAAACTCCAGGGCCTAATGGATTCCCTGGGGAATTATACCAAACATTCAAAGAAGAAATAATAGCTATCCTCCTAAAGCTATTTCAAAAAGTAGAAACAGAAGAAAACTATCAAACTCATTCTATGAGGCCAATATTACCTTGATCCCCAAACCAGGCAAAGACCCAATGAAAAAGGAGAATTACAGACCGATTTCCCTAATGAATATGGACGCCAAAATTCTCAACAAGATCCTAGCTGATAGGATCCAACAGTACATTAAAAGGATTATCCATCATGACCAAGTGGGATTCATCCCTGGGATGCAAGGGTGGTTCAACATTCCCAAATCTATCAGTGTGATAGATTATATCAACAAGAAAAAAGCCAAGAATCATATGACCCTCTCAATAGATGCAGAAAAAACATTTCACAAATTACATTATCCTTTCCTGATTAAAACCCTTCAGAGTGTAGGGATAGAGGGTACATTCCTCAATCTCATAAAAACCATCTATGAGAAGCTTACAGCAAATATCATTCTCAATGGGGAAAAGCTGGAAGCCTTTCCCTTAAGACCAGGAACTCGACAAGGATGCCCACTCATGCCATTATTATTCAACATAGTACTAGAAGTCCTTGCAACAGCAATCAGACAACAAAAAGGGATAAAAGGTATCCAAATCAGCAAAGAAGAAGTCAAAATGTCTCTCTTCGCAGATGACATGATACTCTATATAGAAAACCCAAAAGAATCGACCCCCAAATACGAGAAGTTATAGAGCAATTCAGTAACATGGCGGGATACAAAATCAATGCTCAGAAATCAGTTGCATTTCTATACATGAACAATGAGAATGAAGAAGGAGAAATTAGGGAATCCATCCCATTTACAATAGCACGAAAAATCATACGTTATCTTGGAATTAACTTAACCAGAGACCAAAAGGAGCTATATTCTAGAAACTACAAATCACTCTTGAAAGATATTGAAGAAGACACAAGAAGATGGAAAAATATTCCATGCTCATGGATCAGAAGAAGTAACAGTTAAGATGTCCGTGCTATCCAGAGCAATCTACACTTTCAATGCTATCCTGATCAAAATACCAATGACATATTTCAAAGAACTGGAACAAACAGCCCTTAAATTTGTGTGGAACCAGAAAAGCCCACGAATGGCCAAGGAAGTGTTGAAAAGGAAAAACAAAGCTGGGGGCATCACAATGCCAGATTTCAAGTTGTACTACAAAGCTGTGATCACAAAGACAGCATGGTATTGGCACAAAACCAGACAGATAGGCCAATGGAACAGAATAGAGAACCCAGAAATGGACCCTCAGCTCTTTGGGCAACTAATCTTTGATAAAGCAGGAAAAAACATCCAGTGGAAAAAAGACAGTTTCTTCAATAAATGGTGCTGGGAAAAGTGGACAGCTACATGCAAAAGAATGAAACTTGACCACTCTCTCACACCATACACAAAGAAAAACTCCAAATGGATGAAAGACCTTGATGTGAGACAGGAATCCATCAAAATCCTAGAGGAGAACATAGGAAGCAACCTCTATGACATCGGCCACAGCAACCTTTTTAATGACACGTCTCCAAAGGCAAGAGAAACAAAACCAAAAATGAACTTGTGGGACTTCATCAAAATCAAAAGCTTCTGCACAGCCAAGGAAACAGCCAAAAAAACTAAGAGACTGTCCACGGAATGGGAGAATATATTTGCAAATGATACTACAGATAAAAGACTGGTATTCAAGATCTACAAAGAACTTCTTAATCTCAATACATAAGAAATGAATAAACAAATCATAAAATGGGCAGAAGATATGAACAGACACTTTTCCAATGAAGACATACAAATGGCTAACAGACATATGAAGAAATGTTCAAAATCATTAGCCATAAGGGAAATTCAAATCAAAACCACACTAAGATACCACCTTATGCCAGTTAGAATGGCAAAAATTGACAAGGCAAGAAACAACAATTGTTGGAGAGGATGGGGAGAAAGGGGATCACTCCTACATTGTTGGTGGGAATGCAAGTTGGTACAGCCACTCTGGAAAACAGTGTGGAGATCCCTTAAAACGTTGGAAATTGAGCTACCCTATGATCCAGCAATTGCACTACTGGATATGTACCCCAAAGATACAGACATAGTGAAGAGAAGGGCCATATGCACTCCAATGTTCATAGCAGCATTGTCCACAATAGCTAAATCGTGGAAGGATCGGAGATGCCCTTCAACAGATGACTGGATTAAGAAGATATGGTTCATATATACAATGGAATATTACTCAGCTATCAGAAAGAAGGAATTCTCAACATTTGCTGCAACATGGACGGCACTGGAGGAGATAATGCTAAGTGAAATGTCAAGCAGAGAAAGACAATTATCATATGGTTTCTCTCATCTATGGAACATAAGAACTAGGAAGATCGGTAGGGGAAGAAAGGCATAAACAAAGGGGGGGGTAATCAGAAGGGGGAATGAAGCATGAGAGACTATGGACTCTCAGAAACAAACTGAGGTCTTCAGAGGGGAGGGGGTGGGGGAATGGGATAGGCTGTTGATGCGTAGTAAGGAGGGCACATATTGCATGGTACACTGGGCATTATATGAAACTAATGAATCATCGAACTTTACATCAAAAACTAGTGATGTACTGTATGATGACTAACATAATATAATAAAAAATATTATTACAATAAAAAAAGAACATTCCATCCAAAAACAGTAGGATACACATGCTTTTCAAGTGCTCATAGAACATTTTGGGGAATGGATCACATATTAGGCCACAAAACATGTCTTAAAAATTTCAAAAAGAGGAAAGTCATGCCATACATTTTTTTCTAACCACAATGCTATGAAACTAGAAATCAACCACAGGAATGAAAAAGGAAAGGAAAAATATACATGGAAGTTTAAATAAATGCTGCTAAAAATGAATGAGTCTAAAAGAAAAAAGTAAAAACTACATGGAAACAAAGAAAAATGAATACACAATTGTCCAAAACATTCAGGATATAGTAAAAGTACTCTAATAGAAAGTTTATAGCAATACAGACTTACCTCAAACAAGCATGAAAAATGTCAATAAACAGCTGGACCTTACACCTAAGGTAACTATTAAAAGAATAACAAACAGAACCAGCAGAAGGAAGGAAATAAGATTAAAGCAAACATAAATGATATAAAAACTAAAAACATGGTGGAACAGATTAATGAAAGCATGAGCTGATCTTTGAAAAGATCAACAAAATTGATAAACTTCTAGCCAGACTCATCAAAAATATATAAATAAAAAGAAAAAGGATTCAGATAAACAAAATCACAAATGGCTGAGGGGAAATAACAACCAACACCACAGAAAAGCAAATAATTTTAAGAGAATATTATTAAAAATTGTATGCCAACACATTAGACAACCTAGCAGAAATGGATAAATTCCTAGAAACGTATAACCTGCCAAAACTGATGCAAGAAGAAATAGAATATATTAAAATGCCCATTATCAGCTAGGAGTTTGAATTAGTAATTAAAAAAATCCCGACAAACAGAACTTCAGGACCAGACTTCACAGGTGAATTCCAGTGAACATTTAAAGAGTTAATGTCTATTCTTTTCAACCTACTCTAAAAAATAGAAAAGGAAGGAAAGATTCCAAATTCATTCTTTAAAGCCATTATTACACAATACCAAAACCAGATAAACACACCACCAAAAAAGAGAACTACAGGCCATTATCTCTGATGAACACAAATGAAAAATTCTCTACAAGATACTAGCAAATCAAATTCAACAATACATCTAAAAAAATCATTTAGCATGATCAAGTGGAGTTTATATCTGGGATGAAAGTGTGTTTCTATATTCGCAAATCCATCAATGTGATATATCACACCAGTAAGACAAAAGATAAAAACCATGTTATCGTTTCAATAGATGCAGAAAAAGGACTTGACAATGTAAAACATCCAATAATGATAAAAGCCCTCAACAATGTAATTTTAAAGGGAACATACCTCAACATAATAAAGGCCTTATAGGAAAAACCCACAGTGAACACCATACTCAATGAGGAAAAACTTAGAGCTTTCTCCCTAAGGTCAGGAACAAGATGAGGATGACCAGTCTTACCACTTTACTGAAATTCTTAATCACAACAATAAGACAACAAAAAAAGTAAAAAACAGCCAAATTGGTAAGTTAAAACTTCCACTATTTGTAGATGACATTATACTATATGTAGAAAACCCTATAGACTTCATGAAAAACTACCATAATTGATCAATGAATTCAGTAAAGTCACAGGATACAAAATCAACGTACAGAAATATCCTGGGCTGTAGGGTAGTTCTGTGTTTAACTTTTTTTAGAAAATTCCATACTATTTTCCTGAGTGGCTGCACCAGTTTGCATTCCCACCAACAGTGTAGGAGGTTTCCCCTTTCTCCACGTCCTCCCCAAAACCTGTTGTTTCTTGTGTTGTTAATGTTAGCCAGTCTGAATGGTGTGAAGCAGTAACGCATTGTAGTTTTGGTTTGTATTTCCCTGATGATAAGTGATGTCAACAATTTTCATAATTGGTGTATCTTTGCATGTTTCTGTTGGCCATCCATATATCTTCTTTGGAAAAAACGTTTATTCATGTCTTCTGCCCACATTTTAACTGGATTATTTGTTTTGGGGGTGTTGAGTTGTATAAGTTCCTTATGTATTTTCGATATTAACACTTTATCAGATATGTCATTTGCAAGTATCTTCTCCCATTCCAAAGTTTGCCCTTTAGATTTGTTGACTGTTTCCTTCACTGTGCAGAAGCTTTTTATCTTGATAAAGTACTGATAGTTTATTTTTGCTTGTATTTCCCTTGCCTCAGGAGACACACCTAGTAAAAAGTTGATCTGGCCAATGTCAAAGAGGTTACTACCTGTGTTCCCTAGGATTTTAATGGTTTCCAGTCTCACATTTAGATCTTTAATCCATTTTGAATTTGTTTTTGTATATGGTATAAGAAAGTGGTCCTGTTTCATTCTTTTGCATGTTGCTATCCACTTTTCCCAACGCCATTTGTTGAAAAGACTGTCTTTCTTCCATTGGATGGTGTTTCCTGATTTGTCAAAGATGAATTGACCCTGTAACTGTGGACTCATGACTGGGTTTTCCATTCTGACCCATTGACTCATTTTCTATATTTGTGCCAGTACCGTACTGTCTCGATCACCATAGCTTTGTAATATATGTTGACATCTGGTACTGTGATGCCTTCAGTTTTGCTTTTCTTTTTCAAGGTTGCTTTCAGGGTTTTTTGTGATTCCATATAAATTTTAGGATTCGTTGTTCTGGCTCTGTCAAAAATGCAGGTGGTATTTTGATAGGGATTGCATTAAATGTGTAGATTGTTTTGGATAATATAGATATTTTTACAATATTTTTCTTCCAGTCCATGAGCATGAGATGTTTTTCCTTTTCTTTGTGTCATCCAATTACTTTCATGAGTGTTTCATAGTTTTTAGAGTACAGATCTTTTACCTCTTTGGTTAGGTTTATTCCTAGTTATGGGTTTTGGTGCAAATGTAAATAGGATAGATTCCTTGATTTCTCTTCCTGCTGCTTCATAATTGGTGTATAGAAATGCAACAGATTTCTTTATGTTGATTTTGTATCCTGAGATGTTTCCAATTTCATGTTTCAGTTCTAGCAATTTTTTGGTGGAGTCTTTCAGGTTTTCTATGTAAAGAATCATGTCATCTGCAAACGTGAAAGTTTGCTTTCTTCCTTGCCAGTTTGGATGGCTTTTATTTATTTTTGTTGTCTGATTGCTCTGGCTGGGACTTCCAGTCCTATGTTAAATAGCAGTGGTGAGAGTGAACATCCCTTTCTTGTTCTTGACCATAGATGACAACTCTCAGTTTTTCTCCATTAAGGAAGATATTCAGTGTGGATTTTTCATTGAGGTCTTTATTATACTGAGGTATGTTCCTTCTAACTTTACTTTGTTGAGGGTTTTTAACATGAGTGGATATGGACTTTGTCAGATGCTTTTTCTGCATCTATTGAGAGGATCACATGGTTCTTGTAACCTTCTTTTATTAATGTGGTGTACCATGTCAGTTGACTTGTGAATATTGAAGGGAAGTCAAGGACTAAATCCCACTTGATCATGTTAGATTCAATTTGCTAGCATTTTATTGTGCATTTTTGCATCCATGCTCATCAGGGATATTGGTCTGTAGTTCTCTTTTTTGGTGGGATCTTTGTCTGGTTGCTATTAGTGTAATGCTGGCCTCATAGAATTAATTTGGAAGTTCTTTTTTTAATTTTTTGGACTAGTTTGAGAAGAATAAGTATTAAATCTTCTTTAAATGTTTGGTAGAATTCACCTGTGAAGATGATGAGGGAGCATAAGGCAAGCTGAGGACAAAGCAAAGACACACCCTGCAACCTCTCTTTAAAACCCCCCTACCGTGGGATATATGTGACATTCCTCAGGCGCTCTTGGCTTCCCTAAAGGAAAAAGATAGTTGACCTATAGAGACCACAATCCTGTAAGACTTGAGTCTCCCTCAGTTTACAAATGTCTTAGCAATCTACAAGAACAAAGCATTTCTATCAGTAACCTAGCTTCCAGAAGGAAATGTAAGTACATTTAAATGTCTTTATAACCTGCAGGCCATAGATAGATACTTCCATGAATCCAGGAAGTTCCCAACTATCTTCATGTTAATGCCTTACTAGAGGGAAAAACAACCTTAACTTGACAATGGCAAGGGCTCTGGTATCCTGTGAGTCTTCTTTAACATGTGAAAATACTTTCTCAACTTCTCTGTTTCTTTACCTCCCCCAACCCCATAGTATATAATCAGCCACCCTTCATGACCCGGGGCAGCAGCTCTTTCTGCCCACAGGTCCTGTCCCCGTGCTTTAATAAACCACCATTTTGCACCAAAGACGTCTCACGAATTCTTTCTTGGTTGTAGGCTCCAGACTCCACCCTACTGAAACTCACTTACATTCCAAAACCTCATCAAAGACATCTGGCCCTTGACTTTTGTTTGTTGGGAGATTTTTGATTACTGATTCAATTTATTTGCTGGTTATTGTTCTGTTCATGTTTTCTATTTCTTCCTGTTTTAGCTCCCTCCCCTCCACAACATCCATGATCCATTTCTTCCTCAACCCACATCTGTGTACTTCCTACCTTCTTCATTGTGGCTTCTTCTCTCCCTTTAGTTGTGGGGTTTGTTCTGTCAGTTTTCAGGTTGATTTCTCGTGTATTTATAATGATTTGATAGCTATCTAGTTGTGTTCTAGGGATGAGGTGAGCCTGGGGTCCTCCTACTCCACCACCTCTACTCCACTCTAGACAAGGGATTGTTTCTTATACTAGATTTTCCTACTTAAGCTTGAAGTTGCAGGTACAAAGGTCTTTGCCATCTGTTGTCTCAAGCTGCATAAATGGTATTCAGTTTCCCAATTCTTAATGAAGGCTTTACGCTACTTTGAGATTAATGTTCTGAGTGGGAAAACCTCTAGACTGAAGGTATTTGGGGCCAGCTGGATCTGTGTCTCTCTCCTAGGTATATTTGAAGATCATCACAAAAAAATATTCAAAGTAATGGAAATTTTATTTCTAGTAGAATCTCATCACAAAAGGATAGTTAGATTCACTCCTAAATTATAAATTCTGCTACTACATTTCAATTAGTTTGATTAACACAAATCTATTTACATAAATCTAAATACTGTGCACTTTCTTTAGAAATCAGTATTTATCATGTCAAGAAACTGACATTGAGCTAATATCTACACTTTTCCCACAGTACCCACCTTGGGTATACAGATGGGCTATTTCCTTCAGCATCAACCTTTCCCTAGGATATAGAAAGGCTTCTTTCCAAGATATACAACAATAGTTGATCCAGTGCTTTGCTGTTTTCACAACATATCCACATTCATCAGCTTATTTGCAAATGAAACCTACAGCCTTATTCAGATTCCCCACAGTCTTTAGTTTTACAATGTGGGGGAAAATACTGATGATAAGCATGTTGAAAAAATCAAAATGTTTCACTTTGGGAATCACAAAGCCATCATCACATATAGGGTAGTTTTGTTATTATTACAATGCAAAAGAGTTTGAATTGGACACAGAAATGTGTCTGAACAAGAGTTGTCAGAATAAACAACTTCATTCCCATTCTCAAACTGTCCAGACTAAGACTATCTCCTTTTCTTCCTAACATGGCCCAGAAGACAACAGTGTCCATAAATAAGGCTTTGCCTCAAAGTCTACAGATGTTGCCAGCCTTCATCAAAGGCAGAGTAGCAAGCAGATGGTCCACATATATAATTATGGTTCTAGGTAATCACTTGCTGATGCTAAGGTATGCACTTCTCTTGAAGCAAACTATGTATTAAACCAGGTCATGGAGAAGGAGACACCTAAACCTAAAAATTCCTCACAAGGCAGGAATAGGAATTTTAGCCCTCGGGTCTCTTTCTTACTCTGTGTGTTATAACAAGGGACTGAGAACACATGTCTCAATGTCTTTATGAATTCCCAATCGACTACCAAATTTATATGTAATCTTTAAAAAACAAACAAACAAAAAACCTAAAATGGCATTTAATCTGTTCTCTAGTGTGGACCAGCAAGATTCTTTTATGTGAAGGGCTTTAAAGTTGTGTGTGTATCTTTTTGTTCTGTTGTAAATACTAATTTACCAGAGAGGTAACTGTAATATAAAAAGAAAATAGATAGTTTTATTCAAGCCCAATAAGGACAGCTGCCCAAGAAACACAATCTTCACACAGAAGAAAGTGCTCCAGAGAATGAACAGTTTTTACAGAGTCATATACTTTTTTACATTTTATAAAAACTTAGATAATTATAGATTAGCATATAAGCAGGAATCATGAATTTTAACATCAAGGAATACAGGGAGTAAAAGTATTGATTGAAGGGAGACTGGGTGCCTCAGTTGGTTAAACCTCCAACTCTTGATTTTGGCTTAGATCATGATCTCAAGGTTGTGAGATTGAGCCCCACATCAGGCTCTGCACTGGGTGTGGAACCTGTTTGAGATTCTCCCTCCCTCTCCCTTTGTCCCTCCTCCACCTCTCCACCTCTCCACCCCTCCAGCCTGTCTCTCTTTCTCTAAAAAAAAATTAGTTGATATTTCAAGGATGAGATGGTTTTCCTTTAGGATACTCATTCATAAAGCAGATATACTTTGCGTGTGTGGTGGGCCATAAAGCAGGCTTTTGGTTTGAACAAAGTTTAGGTACAGTCATTCTGACTTAGAAATATATCTAAAATGGCTTCCCTTGTATATCAGGCCTTTAGAAAGTTTTTTGTTCATTACTGTGTATATGTATATATTCATTTGTGTATATTCATGTAGTTATCTGTGGATGAGTTTATGTTCATGTGTATTAAATTTGCTACTCCTTTGTTTGTTTTTATGTGTGTTTAAGCAAAAAATTAAGTGGATTTTCTTTAGAACAGCAAATACCCAATTGGTATTCTACGCATTTTCTAATAAGATACTTGCCATGCTGTGATGCCAGAAACATGAGTGATACAACAAATTTAAATGTTAGGATTAGCAACTATAACAATTCACAAAATAGTCATCTAACCACCCAGAAGAATGATGAAAGTGTTGAAAAGATCACAGAGTTCATTTATTCAAACAGATAATTGACTGAAAAAATGATGACTAAAAAATAAAATTAAAATTTGAAATATATGTTATGAAAAGGTCCAGTGTGTTTTTTTAAAAAAACACAATAAATCTGTGTGTGCATTTTTCTGTATGTGTGTGTATGTTTGCATATGTGTGGAGGTATTTATGTGTATTCACACATGTGCAATGTGTAGAGGTATATGTGTACAGGCGTGTGTGTGTGTGTATAAAGACATCTTAAATTCTTAAATGCAGGAGGGGAGGGAATTCTCAATGAAAGATGCCTTCAGCTCAGAATACCTAAGAGTGAATCTACATTATACATGCACAAATGACTAACACATAAGTTTGATTACCATCCTAGATTTATGTGTCATGGTATAAAGTTCCCTGGTCCAATTGTTTCAGTGAAGTGAGACACTGGACAAAATGCATGTAAATCTTGTTCTCATCAAAGCATGTCTCCAAATGTCCTAGGTTGGACCAAGATACAGTTTTTTGGCTTTGGAAAAAGACAGTATATGCATTTGGATGTGTGAATGGGGAGAATTTTTTAGCAACATTTCCCATCTACCATTGATGTAAATCTTTGCTCAAATATACATTTCAGAAAGAATGCCCTTCTGACAAGAAAGCAACATTACTAACATACTATTATGAGGGAATACATTTTAGATTGTTTCTCCAGAGTGAAAATGAATTTTGTAGGGCTATTGATAAAATAGATTTGCTGGGTATTCCAGGTAGCTGATAACCCATGTTCAGAAAAAGGCTGGTCTGAGTGGTGCAGTCCATAAAAACAAAACAAAAAAATTCAGAGAGATCAATTAGGCAGAGCCTTGGGCAGCAGTTGCCTCTTTTAAGTGGTCAGACATTCAGGGGTCATGTCTGAAAAGTCTGACAGTTTGCTGTCAAAAGTCCTCACCTTTTTAAAGAGATTTAATATGTCTTGGGCCCCTGCAGACCTCCTCTGGTTCTGCTTGTTATCAGTTCTCAGTTGTCGGCTGATGCTGGTCCTAGTGATATCTTGTAGCTGCAGTACCTTTAACTACTTGCATCATCACTTGACACAGGCCCCTGCTTGACACTGGCTCCTGCTTGACATGAGAGACTCCATTTTGCTCTCTACAGCTTGATATTTTTATAAGTTATTTTACTTCTTTGGGGATAGCAACGGGAAAGGGATTAGGAAAGGAAAATGAGCGATAGACAAAATGCTGTAAAACAGAAAGACTTTGGAAAAAAAGAGTGGCTATGGAAGAAACATGCTTGACCTGGGTATAATTCCTTCAGAATGAACAGGGTGATGTTTTTAGGGGTCACTGCACGGAAATAACTTCCCAAAAGACACAGAAGCTATGGCCTAAGGTTGTACAATTTCCTTTACAATCCTAAGGTGAGCCATTCTATCCCCTAGGAGGGCATAATGGACAGTCACATTTTGATTGTTACAATTGAATGAAGAAGAGAAATATAAAAGAGAAAATTTTAATCAGTGGCCACCAGTCATTCTGACTATCACACATTCCACACAGAGGCCTATGGAGCAGTGCAGAGACCACAAAGTATAAACCCAGAAGCAGCTGCTTCCCAAATCCCTAGGCTTTCACTAAGGGTAAAAAAGAAACCCAAATTCTGAAGAAAAGAGGAGAGGAGAGGAGAGGAGAGGAGAGGAGAGGAGAGGAGAGGAGAGGAGAGGAGAGGAATTATGGGAGGGAATTGATGAATTGCTAGAATGCAATGGGAAAGCAGTAGTTTAAACTATACATCAGAGTTCAGAGAAGGAAAGAATGAACAAATAGATAATAGAGAAAGAATGAGGAACAGAGGAAAAAAATAGAGGAATGGTACTAAAGAAAGAACAGGATAGGAGGAATGAGGAAGTGAGAGAAGGAAGAGGAGAGTCAAGGAGTGGAGCAAAGAAAGGAGAAAAGGGAAGAGGAGAATTGGGGGAAGGAAAAAGGAGTGAAGAGGAAGGGAGAATACAGACTGGCAGGAGTAGGGGAAAGAAAGTGAAGGGGGAAGAATGAAGGAGACATGGAAAGAGAGTGGGAGGAAAGGAAGAATTTCCATCCCCTATACTGGCATCATCCTGACACAGTCAGCTATACCCTTCAAAACGCCTTAATAGCATTGCCTCCAGATGAAAGGCAGTGGCAGAGGATGAGGTAATTACTTCTTCCTCATCTCTCCTGCTGAGTTGAAATTCTCAGGGGCTAGAGAGATGTAAACAATTAAATCACACTGAACACCTTACTCTTTCCCTCTCTTCTTCCAGCAAAAGAAAGGCAAAACTACACAGTACAAATTTACATAAAACAAAGTATAATATTAAATGTAGGGGTCAAGAAACACAAAGAGTTTTTTTTTTTAATTTTGCAGAGTTAACTTGAACACTTGAAATGTTACTACATTTGAAGGGAAGCTATTACCAAATTACTATATTTGCAACTTAGGAAACTAACCCAAGTGACATGGGGTAAGCCATTTAACTGCCTTGTCCTTTCCTGTAAGATTTCTTATTCTCACTCTGCCATAAGGAGATAAAATATAACTTACTTGCATTTATAAGGTCCTCTAAATTCCCAGAGCACCCAGTAACATTTCAGGAACTATACTTTACTCTTCTGGCATTTCTCTGGGAATGTTTTGGGCACAAAACAAGGGGTATTGGTCTTTTTTTACATTAAAATAAAATAAAGTTTACTTACTGTTGGGAGAGAAAAAAGGGCAGGAAAGGGGGGGGCAAGAGAACAGCCAGAGAAGAAAATGAAAGAGCAAGTAAGACATATACGGTAGTTCACAAGATCATCATCCTTCAATTATCAACTTCTCCCTCAATTCCCTCTGATGTTGTTTTGCAGTGTTGACAGGGTCTGAAGCCAATGGTCAAGAAAGAATTCTTGAGACTTTGGTGCAAAAATGTGATTTTATTAAAGCATGGGAACAGGAACCATGGGCAGAAAGAGCTACTGCACTGGGTTTGTGAGGAATGGCTGATTATATACTTTGGAGTGGGGTGGGGATAAGGCAAAAGAGAGGGTTCCCAAAGGACTTTCATATACTAAAGAAGAGGCACAGGATGCTAGAGGCCTGGCTATTGTTAAGATTGCTTTTCCTTCTAGTAAGGCATTAACATTAAGATAGTTGGGAGTTTCCTGGAGGAATGTTATTTGTCAATGGGCTGCAGGTTATAAGGTGATTTAATTTTATTTACATTCCCTTCTGCCTTTGTTGCCCATTATGGAGGGGAGGGTGATGTTAGGGCTCCAGGAAGTTGAATCTATGGTTTTCTGAAAGTTAGGCTATTGATGAGTGCTTTTTTCCTTGTAAATCGCTAAGACATTTGTAAACTGGTAGAGACTGTCCTGCAGGACTGTGATCTCTATCAGTTAACCATTTATTTTTCCTTTCCCTTAGTTTTAAGGCAGCCAGGAGTGCTGGGGAATGTCACACATATCCCACCCAGGAGTCCGTAGGGGCAGTTGCAGGGTGTCAGCTTGTGCTTTGCCCTCAGCTTGCCTTTTGCTCCCTCATCACCCCCACCATGAAAAATGAATGAAATCTAAGTATTTTGGTTACACCCTATCTCAAGGATTTTGAGGATGGATATCTGTTGTCGTCTGGGCAGCTTCAACTCTAGGCACTGGGGAGTAGAGAAAAGAAATTTCCACCTCTGGGAAGTGAGGGAGACTGGATAGCTTGTTGAAATATTTGAACCATGGGAATTCGGCCACTCCAGGATTGGGATCCCCCCAAGCAGTGCAGTGAGCTGGGTTGGGGGGGTATAGAACTCAGTTGGTGATGCTCCCTCTCAGGAAGCTGATTCCATCCAGCAGCATCTTCTGGATTTCCATGATGGCCCTCTGAACTTCAATCTCAAAGCTCGAAGCAGTAGATGTAGGGGTTGTGGCAGGAGCTGCTAACTGCCAGCCAGTGGAGGAAAAAGTAGAGAACATTGTGCCTTGAGATGGATTCCTTAGATAGCATCAAATAGAGGTTGAGAGGAAGTCAGCAGATGGTATAGAGAAGTACTACTGTCATCAGCATCTTCAGGATCTGCTTCTTCCCACACTAGCAGATGTAAGTGTGGATATAGATGTCATCAACAGCATTATGGATCCACAGCTTCTAGAACACATGATCACAGACAACCACAAACACCATTAATGGCAAGACAAAGAAGAGCAAAAAGGTACTCAGGTCAGGGTATTTCCACGTGGATTTTGAAGTATACAGGAAACTGAAGAGGCAGACAGTTTCTTCAGTTATGTTTCTAGGTTATAAGAGTCAAAGAAAAAATAACATTATTTGCCTTTTCCCTAAGTCCCACAGTCAGGTATTATATGACAGTTAGGCCTAAGAAAGAGACGTATTTATTTTGTGTCTGCACTGGGTCTGAAGACTAGAGTTACAAAGTAGGGAGCTTTAGGTTTCACCTTTCCCAGACCTTGAGCTTGATGTATAGGAAAACCATGCACCCCAAACAGAAAGCGCTATGCCTAGCAACCACTTGTCATGAGAGTTCTTGGGTACTCCGAATAAATTTCAATTTGGAGAAATTTATTTTTGTACCATGTTTTGAAATGGAGTCCCTGCTCCATAAGTTTTTCCATGAAGATTCTGAGCTCATGGGTTGCTGGAATCCAAACACCGGCCAGCCTGTGTTCCTTTTACCCAATGTCCAGTAGTAAAGCTTTTGGTAAATGGCATGTGGCAAAGCAGCAGAAGTGCTCACAATCCAAAAAAGAATGATGCAAATATTGCCTCGCATTAGAGTAATTTGGGACTTCAGGGGATATATCATCATGTGAAAGAAAAAAAATACCCCAGCCCAATTTCACAATTCAAATTAAAGTTACTTATTAGCCATTCATCAACTGACATTCTTTTGTAAAGGCGCAAAGACTTTGTAAGTGGATGAGTAATGTGCTCGACTAGTTCAGTTGACAAATGATTGCCATTTTATTTTATGAAAGAGCAACACTAGTGTTGAGAGCAACATTTCAGTGGGAAGACAGGAATCCAAGTGGACTGACATAAAAACTTCTGTCTCTGAGTAGGGAGCTCAGTGGAGAAAAAGGATGGATGCCCAAAAGCATGACCTGTTTTTCCTTTATCATATATGGATAGGTAAGCAACCCACATTCCTCCATTTTTCCTCCCAACTTGGCTATCTGCATGCCCCCTTTTTATCTTCCTCACTCCCCTCCCATCATGATTCCTCCATGGCTGATCTCTCCTTCCCTCCTTCCCTCTCTTCCTCCTCACCCATGCCCCCTCCCATCGGCCTCCATTTCCTATTACCTAGATCCCTCCAAGGACTCTTTTATTTGGTTTTAATTTCCTTTAATTTCCTTCTGTGTCTCTCCCACCTCATTTGTTTTCTGGCTCCCTTTCAACTGATTAACAATGTAACCCCTACCACCTTCTTACCCTCTCTCCCACCTCCTTCCTTTTAAATCACTTCCAGCCCTCCTCCCAACTCCTTCTTCCTCAAATCTCTTCCTGTCTTCCCGCTTCACTTGCTCAGCTCTCACTCAAGGACTTCACGGCCACCTCCCAAACTCAAACCACCACCAGTCCTGAAGCCACACCCTCATCTGACTCTTCTCTTCCCTCTTCCTTCCCTTAGCTGGTCCTGCAATGCAACAAATTTTTTTAAAAAGTTATCCAAAGGAGAAGAGGAGCATTTTAAAAAATAAACCACTTTCTTATTGCCTCATCTCTGTTCCCATAATACCATATCAAATATGGTGGTATTTTTATTATGTAAGATTTGATTTGGTGAAGGTTTGTATTTTACTATCTTGAAATCCTCCCAAATTATATGTATACATTCACATAGATTATTTCAAGGAACTCAAATAATATTACTAAATCATTTATATTCTTAGCTGTTTCCATCTACCTAGAAGAGGAGCTTACCCTTTCATGAGACCTGAGGAGCCTGGGAGAACACATACCCAATGTTAGTCCAAGGAAATAGCAGCCATGGTTATCACAGTTACATAGGCACAAGAGTACAGAGCACAATGACTGAGGTGGCATGTCATCTTCTCAAACACGAAGGAATTACACAGATAACATACCTGTGGTAGAAAGGTCACAGTGAGGCACAGGAACTCAGCCCTGAGTTTTCCCCTCTTACAAGTCCAAAAACACAAATAAAAACCTTGTTTCATATATGAGTGAAACCATATGATAATTGTCTTTCTCTGCTTGACTTACTTCACTTAGCATAATCCCCTCCAGTTCCATCCATGTCCATGCAGGGGAGGGGGTTGGGGGGAGGGGGTAACAGGGTGATGGGTGTTAAGGCGGCACGTATTGCATGGAGCACTGGGTGTTATATGTAGCTAATGAATCATTGAACACTACATCAAAAACTAAGGATGTACTATACAGTGGCTAACTGAACATAGAACAAAACAAAACAAAACAAAAACCTTGTTTCACCAAACTGCTGAGATTATTGTCTCAATAAGCAAAGAAACATTTTCACACTGCAGGTCTCATACCTTTCCCATCTCTTCCCACACAAACAGTCCACGCTGAAGGTTCAGACCCCAAATCACAAAATTTTTTACCCACCTTCCTGTCCAAGCACTGCCTTTGAAAGAGGAAAGCTGAGGCTAGGTTTCTGTGACAAATCTCAGACTCACATGTCAATCCAAAACTCAACTGCAACAGATCCTGCTGCCTCCCTGGGCAACCTAAATCTCTTAGCATCTGTCAAGGCAGGAGATTAACTCAGCAACACAACCACAGTCATGCCTGTAGTACCCCCCCAACACACACACAATTCCCAAAGGATTTACATTTCTCAGCCATTCCCATCTCTGTGTATACACTCTCCAAATCAACCCAAATTACTCCAGAGCTCCTTCCCACCATGCACCTCTCTCTATTGCAAGTACAACATAGTGTTTTTGCTCTCATGGCTTGTGTCCAGGGTCACCCTCATGGCCTGTGTCCAGGGTCACCCTCTTAAGCACCCAGCTTACCACACTGAAGGGAGAGCTGAGAAGAGCTAGCATCATGTTGGTGACAGAGATGTTGACAACAAAGAGGCTGGTGGCAGTGTGTGCTTTCTTGTACTTCATAATCACATGGTTTGATAGCCAATTGCCTAAAATGCCAGCAAAAACAGTTATAGTATACCCTATTACTAGCCGGAATTGCACCCATTCATCCTGGAATACCATCTCTGAAGCCATGGGGCCTAAGTCAGCCAGATTTCCCAAGCTGTGGTCCCGCAGCTTATGGATCATGGATAGCACATTATCCCTGAATTGAGCAACCCACCTCAGATGGGGCATTGCTCATAAGCCCGCACAACCTGGGAGGTGACAGAGGTGATTAGGTTGTCAAAGAAGCTCGGTGTGCTCAGATCAGCTTGTCCCCATAGCTCACGGTGCTGGGGCTGGGGTTCAGGAAAGCCCCTTGGGGCGATTCTATAATCAGGACATCCAGCTTGACACCTTTGAAGAACCCCAGGGTCCTGAAGTTACTGGGTCAGGGCGTGCCTGGGGAAGAGAGAGTGAGGGGTGGTGGGGTCTCCACAGAGCGCTGGGCGAGTGCTGCTCCGCGTCCAGGAGCAAAGAGCGGAGACAGCGTCGGGTGGAGTGGGGGTCAGGGAGATAGCGCGGGGGCACTGGCAAGAAGGAAGGCAAAAAGATCAAACTGCTTGATCCTCTCATAGTGGGCAAGTGTGCAGAACTTAGCTCAGCAGTCAAGCGTGGAGCGTCCAAGGGCTCGAAATTCTCCACGGCTTGGGGAGCGCAGACAGGGCCTCTTCCGAACCGGGGACAGCAGCACCTAGTGTCACTCCAGCATGACTCCTCTTTCCACACAGTCCGGTCATTCCGAATGAATTTCTGTTGCAGTGGATAAATCTGTGTTTCTAAAGCCAGCCAGTGCTGCAGGCAGGTCGAGCCAGGCTCTGCCACTAGCGCTGTGAGTCAACGCTGGAGGCAACCCCTGCAGCTGCCCTTTATAGAAAGTCTAGAGGCCCACATGAGAGACAATAGGAAACTGCAGCTGAACATCTGCCCTGTCCATCCGGACTTGGGAGCCAAAGGGGTTGGCAAAATCTCTGAGGCTCCTGTCTCAGCCCCCCACATTTTGCTGCTTTCCCTTGGCTCCGCCTTCTCCATTTTGCGAGAGTAGAGAGCCCAGATTTATATGTTCTTTCTGCAGCCCCCAAGATCTGCCTTGATCACCTCTCTTTTTCCTTAATCTCCTTTATTTCTTTTGCACCTTTTTTCTTCTGTACTAGTGCCCACATGTTGGAGACTGTAGTAGGGAGTGGACCATGGTCTGACCTACAAGTTGGACACCTTATTCAGTAACAGCAACTTAGGTGGCTGAGTGGTCTCCAGGAAGGTCCTGCACGTATTTTGGGGTTGTGCAAGAGTCTAAATGAGCCCAGGCGGGAGTCACCTGGAAGGGGACAAGTCCAGCATGATGCTGATACTCTGCTTTCTCCAACACGCAAACACCAACTTTGAAACCATATGGTAGGGTCTCCTTAGTGGCTCAGTGGGTTAAGCATCCCACTCTTGATCTCAGCTCGGGTCTCAATCTCAGGGTTGTGAGTTCGAGCCCTGCATTGGGCTCCATGCTGGGTGTGACCTATGGTAACTTCATAAAAAATAAAGGAAAAGACAGAAAAAGAGGAAAGGAAAAGGAAGCAAATAAGCTGTGTCTGTCTTATTTGGATGGCCCACAGAACAGGAACACACAAATCAACAGATTGGAAGGAGTTAATAAATGTTGGCTCTACCATGTAGATTTACCCAAGAGTAGGTACTGAGTTGAGAACTGGGAATTATTGATCTCCAGTTTGATCCCTTTGCAGCAGTTTCCAAAGGAAAACTGCCAAGATAAATCAACTGAACATTAAGGGATGTCTCCTCCAGCTGGGCCCTGGGGGACGTCTCCCAGAGCCTGGCCCTGGGCTGGCTTCCCAAAGGCCCAAAAGGGCTCCATATTTGGATGTGTTGACAAGTAGTCAAAGGTAAGACTTCTAAAATTGAACTGGATAAGCAGAGGTTCTGTGGGAGGGTTGAAGGCTCAAACAGGCAGAGGCAGACTTCAAGTGTTGAGACATGGTCTTGACCTCCACCAGCCTGTTAAATATGGTCTTTATCCTCTTTGGCCTCTCTGAGCCAGAGTTCCTTCATCTGTCCAAAGGGGGCTAGAAATACTTAAGTTCCAGAGAAGTGAGGGTTCCATGTAACAGCATTGATAGACTGCATTCAACAAAGGGGAAAATGATGCAGATTGTATTACACTAACATCCACAAACTTTTGACACCACTGTTTTCTCTTTCTGTATCTCAGGCCCTGATGCACATGTCTTCAAAGTGCATGAGCTACCTGAAACCTTGCAAGAAATCTTTAATCAGTAGACAGAGGAAAGTCTGGGACCAGTGTGCTCATTCCTACACCAAGCTGATCAGCGTGAGAGGAGGCTTCCTGGCCATCCTTGGGTTAAGCACTGAAGGAGGATTAAAATAAGGGAAATTCAGTGCAATATCTCTTCTTGAACAGCTTACAATTGCACTAAAGAGAAGAATCCATACTCAGGAATGGTTAGTAGGCAGGCACAAGATAGCAGACAGTGCTGGAGGAGCAAGAAGTACAGGCTGAGCAGTTGAGGAGACTTTATAGAGGAGATAGCATCTGAGCTGAGGTTTAAACTATCAGATGGGCAAAAATTAGCAGAGAGAAGGGAGAGAGGGTGGTGAAACTTGACCCCCCAGAAGGCAGGGGCAAAGCCACAAAGAGGGGAAATGCTCCTAGCTTGTTCTAGAGACAAGGAGAAAAGAAAGGTTTTGAGTGGAGAGCTTAGTTGCTGTTCCTCTGCATTTCTCTAATAGTGTAGGCTTTTCTAAGTATTTTCCATTGAGATGGAGTGACTGAAAGTTAAGGAAGCTAGTTTTACTGTGATTAGTGGAAGAAGGCAGACTCCTTGGCATGGTGAGAGCCAGAATAGGTGCATTAGTTGATGTGATCTTTTCAAGTTATCTGTCCATCTATCTTCTGACTTTTCTCAGGCAAAATGGCCCCCAGTTCTTACAACTTGGCCCTTCTGGAGGTGCTCAGTCATAGCCACTGTAGACCATTCATTTTCTACACAATTACCTTTCATACTGAGTTCCTCTCTCCTCTAAAGTCACCACCACTTCCCCCACTCTATCTTTTAAGATATAAACATATAAAAACAAGCAACCAAACAAACAAAAACTATACATGTGTAAGGCATAAAGGACTGACATTTTTCACCAGACCCGTAGTGACAGGTCCAACCTTGGATCCCTTTCTCTCAGTGCAGTTAATAGAGTCCTACAAGTGTCCTTAACAGAGAAAAAAAAGATTTTAAGGAGCCTATTCCAATCCAAATTTCCCATTCTCAATTATCCCTACCCACAGCTCCAATGACATCTTCTTTTAAGTTTTTATTTTAATTCCAGTTAGTTAACATAGAGGATACTATTAGTTTCAGGTGTACGATATAGTGACTCAACACTTCCATACAACACCTGGTGCTCATCACAAAAAGTGCCCTCCTTAATCCTCATCACCTATTTTACCCATCCCACCACTCCCCCTTCTGGTAACCATCACATTATTCTCTATAAGTAGGAGTCTGTTTCTTGGTTTCTCTCTCTTTTTTTTTCGCTTTTGCTCACTTGTTTTGTTTCTTAAATTCCATGTATGAGTGAAATCATATGGTATTTGTCTTTCTCTGACTCACATTTTTCATCTAGCGTTATACTTTCTAGCTCCATCCATGTCCTTGCAAATGGCAAGATTTCATTCTTTTTTATGCTTCAGTAAAATGCCATTGTATATACACATACCAAATCTTCTTTATCCATTCATCAGTCAAAGAACACTTGGGCTATTTCCGTAATTTGGCTATTGTAGATAATGCTGCTATAAACATCACGGTGCATGTATCCCTTTGTATTAGTATTTTTGTATTCTTTGGGTAAATACCTAGCAATGCAATCACTGGATCATAGGGTAGTTCTATTTTTAATCTTTTGAGGAAACTCCATACTGTTTTCCACAGTGGCTGTACAAGTTTGCACCAACAGTGCAAGAAGTTTCCACTTTCTTCACATCCTTGCCAACATTTGTTGTTTCATGTCTTCTTGATTTTAGCCCTTCTGAATATTTCATTGTAGTTTTGATGTACATTTCCCTGATGGTGAGTGACGTTGAGCATCTTTTCAAGTATCTGTTGACTATATGCATGGCTACTCTGGAAATATGTCTACTCAGGACTTCTGGCCATTTTTTGACTGGATTATTCATTTTTTGGGTGCTGAGTTTTATAAGTTATTTATATATTTTGGATACTAACACTGTATCAGACATGTCATTAGCAAATATACCCTCTCATTCCAAAAGTTGCCTTTTAGTTTTGTGGATTTTTTCATTTTGTACAGAAGCTTTTTATTTTGATATAGTCCCAACAGTTTATTTTTGCTTCTGTTTCCCTTGCCTCAAGGAGATGTATCTGGTAAGAAGTTGCTACAGCCAATGTCAAAAAAGTTACTGCCTATGTTCTCTTCTAGGATTTTTATGGTTTCATGTCTTTGGTCTTAGGTCTTTGATCCATTTTTGAATTTATTTTCGTGTATGGTATAAGAAAGTGGTCAAGTTTCATTCTTTTGCATGTTGCTGTCTAGTTTTCCCAACACTATTTGTTGAAGAGACTGTCTTTTTTTCTCATTGGAAATTCTTTTTTGCTTTGTTGAAAATTAATTGACCTGAGAGTTAAGATGGCGGAGGAGTAGGGAACCCCTTTTTCAGCAGGTCCCCTGAGTCGAGTTGGATAGGTACCAGACCAGCCTGAATATCCACGGAATCAGCCTGAGATGCAAGAAGATATATCTGGATCTCTACAAATGAACATCTCCAGCGCTGAGTATTGAGGTATGAAGCAGGAAGCCATGAAACCACACACAGATAATGGAAGATAAATGGAAGGGGGAGGGAGCCACCACATTTGGGCGCCGGGAAGCGGTAGCCACCTGCACAGGGGAGCGGGCGGACTAACGGACCTGCACCTACGAGAGAGCAGACTGAGACCGTGAGCCGGGGAACGCGTGTGACCAGACTGAAACCGAGCTCCGATGAGCTCACTGGAACCAGACTGAGACCAGGAGCTCCGGAGCGTGCGGCGGCGGTGGCTGGTGGCTGGCGGTGTTAGAAACACAAAGGACAGAGACGCACCGGCCCTGGAAGTGAGGGCTGGGATGCCGGGTGTGGGGTGCACATCCCGGGAGGCTGTAGGGTCGAGCAGCACCAACAGAAACGGAGTTAAAGTGGCCAGAACATCAGTGGAGAACAGTCTGCTATCATCTGTTCTGAGACAGAGGCTGAGATTCGGCTACTGGTGCTCTGACTCTCAGAAGAGGCACAGCAAACCACCAGGGAAAGCAGCAAGAGAACAAAAGCCTGGAAATACCGGTTCACAGTGTGCCCATCCCCATCCCCCCTCACAGAGGACACAGAGACTCTACAAACAGGGTTACCTGAGTATCGGTGTGGCAGGCCCCTCCCACAGAAGGCAGGCTGAAAAATCAAGAAGCCCACATCCCTAAGATCCCTATAAAACAAGTGCACACTGCCAGGGTCCCGGTCAATAATTTGGGCTCTGGACAACCCCACAAGCTCTCTTCATCAGAATGACGAGAAGAAGAAATCCCCCCCAGCAAAGAAAAGACAATGAGTCTGTGGCCACTGCCACAGAACTAATGGATATGGATATAACCAAATTATCAGAAATGGAATTCAGAGTAACAATAGTCAAGATGATGTATAGACTTGAAAAAAAGTATTAACAAAAATGTTAATGAGAATATGGAATCTCTAAGGGTGGAAAGGAGAGCGAATCTGGCAATAAATTAAAAATTCTATGAGCCAAATGCAGTCAAAACTAGAGGCTCTGATGGACAGGAAGAATGAAGCAGAAGAACAAATCAGCGAATTGGAGGATGGGTTAGTAGAAGAGAAAGCTAAAATAGAATCTGGGCTCAAAAAAATCCACGGTCAGGAATGTAGGTTACAGGAGATTACTGACTCAATGAAACGTTCCAATGTCAGAATCATCAGCATCCCTGAGAGGGTGGAGAAAAACAGAGGTCTAGAAGAGATATTTGAACAAATTGTAGCTGAAAACTTCCCTAATCTAGCAAAGGAAACAAACATTTGTGTCCAAGAGGCAGAGAGGACACCTCCAAACCTCAACCACGACAAACCTAAGCCACGTCATATCGTAGTGCAATTCGCAAATATTAGATCCAAGGATACAATATTGAAAGCGGCCAGAGCAAAGAAATTTCTTACCTACCAGGCATAGGTATCAGAATTACATCAGATCTGTCTACACAGACCTGGAATGAGAAAAAGGGTTGGGGGGGGGCATTTTTAAAGCTCTTTCAGAGAAAAACATGCAGCCAAGGATCCTTTATCCAGCAAGGCTATCATTCAGAATTGAGGGAGAAATAAAGATCTTCCAGAATCGCCAGTCATTCACCAATTTTGTAAGCACGAAACCAGCCTTACAAGAGGTATTAAGGGGCGGTCTATAAAAGTAAAAAGGCCCAAGAGTGATACAGAACAGAAAGTCACAATCTATAGAAACAAAGACTTTACAGGCAACATGGCATCATTAAAATCATATCTCTCAATAATCAGTCTCAATGTAAATGGCCTAAATGCTCCCATAATGATACAGGGTTGCAGATTGGATAAAAAGACATGACCCATCCATTTGCTGTCTACAAGAAACTCATTTTGAACCTAAGGATACATCCAGGCTGAAAGTAAAGGGATGGAATACCATCATTCGTGCCAATGGACCTCAAAAGAAAGCTGGGGTACCAATTCTTATATCAGACAGATTGGATTTTAAACTAAAGACTATAGTTAGAGACACAGAAGGGCACTATATTATTCTTAAAGGATGTATCCAACAAGTGGATATGAAAATTATAAATATATATGCCCCCAAAAGGCTAGCAGCAAGATACACAAGCCAACTCTTAACCAGAATAAAGAGACATATAGATAAAAATACACTAATAGTAGGAGACCTCAACACTCCACTATCAGCAATAGGCAGATCACCTAAGCTAGAAATCAGCAAAGAAACAAGAGCTTTGAATGCCATCCTCGATGAGTTGGACCTCATAGATATATATACAACACTACACCCCAGAACCAAAGAATACTCATTCTATTCTAATGCCCATGGAAAATTCTCAAGAATAGACCATGTTCTGGGTCACAAAACAGGTCTCAACCAATACCAAAAGACTGAAATTATTCCCTGCATATTCTCAGACCACAATGCTTTGAAATTGGAACTCAACCACAGGGAAAAATTTGGAAGAAACTCAAATACTTGGAGACTAAGAACCTTCCTGCTCAGGAATGATTCAATAAACCCAGAAATCAAAAATCAATTTAAACAATTTATGGATACCAACGAGAATGAAAACACAACAGTCCAAAACCTATGGGATACTGCACAGGCAGTCCTAAGGGGAAAATATATAGCCATCCAAGCCTCACTCAAAAGAATAGAAAAATCGAAAATGCAGTTTTTATATTCTCACCTCAAGAAGCTGGAACAGCAACAGAGGGACAGGCTGAATCAGCGCACAAGGAAGCAGTTGACCAAGATTAGACAGAGATCAATGAATTAGAAACCAGGAGTACAGTAGAGCAGATCAACAAAACTAGAAGCTGTTTCTTTGAAAGAATTAATAAAATAGAAAAACCCTGGCACGACTTATCCAAAAGAATAGAGAAAGGACCCAAATTAATAAAATTATGAATGAAAAAGGAGAGGTCACAACCAATACCAATGAAATTGTAAGGATTATTAGAAACTTTTATCAACAGCTTTATGCCAATAAATTAAGCAATCTGGAAGAGATGGAGGACTTCCTGGAAACTTATAAACTACCAAGTCTGAAACAGGAAGAAACTGATTTTTTAAACAGGCCAATTAAGTAAGAAGAGATTGAAACAGTGATTAAAAACCTTCCAAAAAACAAAACTCCAGGCCCGGATGGTTTTCCTGGGGAATTCTACCAAACATTCAAAGAAGAAATGACACCTAATCTCCTAAAGCTATTTCAAAAAATAGAAACAGAAGTCAAGCTACCAAACTCATCTATGAGACCAATATTACCTTGATCCTCAAACCAGGCAAAGACCCCATCAAAAAGGAGAATTACACACCGATTTCCCTAATGAATATGGACGCCAAAATTCTCAACAAGATCATGGCTAATAGAATTCAACAGTACATTAAAAGGATTATCCATCATGACCAAATGGGATTCATCCCTGGGATGCAAGGGTGGTTCAACATTCGCAAATCGATTGGTGTCTTAGATTTTATCCAGAAGGAAAAAGCCAAAAATCCTATGATTCTCTCAATAGATGCAGAAAAAGCATTTGACAAAATACAGCATCCTTTCCTGATTAAAACCCTTCAGAGTGTAGGGATAGAGGGGATTCCTCAATCTCATAAAAACCATCTATGAAAAGCCTACAGTGAATATCATTCTCAATGGGGAAAAGCTGGAAGCCTTTCCCTTAAGATCAGGAACTCGACAAGGATGCCCACTCATGCCATTATTATTCAACATAGTACTAGAAGTCCTTGCAACAGCAATCAGACATCAAAAAGGGATAAAAGCTATCCAAGTCAGCAAAGAAGTCAAACTGTCTCTCTTCGCAGATGACATGATACTCTATATGGAAAACCCAAAAGAATCCACTCTCAAACTATTAGAAGTTATAGAGCAATTCAGTAATGTGGCGGGATACAAAATCAATGCTCAGAAATCAGTTGCATTTTTATTAAGAATTTTTAAAAATGATTTTATTTATATATTTATTCATGAGAGATAGAGAGTCAGAGGCAGAGGGAGTTGCAGTCTCCCCTCGGAGCAGGATGCCCAACACGGGACCAAATCACAGGACCCTGTGACCACTACCTGAGCTGAAGGCAGACCGTCAACTGACTGAGCCACCCAGTCACCCCTTTATTGAGAATTTTTGCATCCATGGGATGCAATATCCAGGGATATTGGCCTGTAATTCTCTTGTTTAGTGTTGTCTTTGTCTGGTTTTCGTATCAAGCTGATCCTGGCCTTATAGAATGCATTTAGAAGTGTTTCTTCCTTTTCTAGTTTTTGGAATAATTTGAAAAGGACGGGTGTTCCCTCTTCTTTAAATGTTTGGTGGAATTTTTCCTATGAAGCCATCTTGCCCTGGACTCTTTTTTCTTGGGAGATTTTTGATTATTAATGCAATTTCTTTGCTGGTTATAGGTCTGTTCAAATTTTCTATTTCTTCTTGTTTCAATTTTGGTAATTTTGTTTCCAGGAATTTATCCATTTCTTCCAGATTGTCCATTTTGTTGGCATACATTTTTTCATAATATTCTCTAAGAGTAGTTTGCATTTCTGTGATGTTGGTTGTTATTTCTCCTCTTTTATTTGGGATTTTATTTACTTGGGTCCTTTGATAAATCTAGTTAGAGGTTTATCAATTTTATTATTTTTTTTTCAAAGAAGCGGCTCTGGTTCATTGATCTGTTCTATTGTTTATTTTTTTAAGTTTCAATATCATTTACTTCTGCTCTAGTCATTATTATTTCCTTCTTTCTGCTGTCTTTTGGCTTCATTTGGTGTTTTTTTTTTCCAGGTCCTTTATGTATAAGGTTAGGTTGTTTATTTGAGATTTTTCCTGATTCTTGAGGCAGGCCTGTATTGCTATATACTTCCCTCTTAAGACCACTTTTGTTGCATCCCAAAGGTTTTGGACAGTCATGTTTTCATTTTCATTTGTTTACATGTCTTTTTATTTTTATTTCTTCTTTGATTTCCTGGTTGGCCCACTCATTGTTTAGTGGCATGTTGTTTAACCTCTATGTATTTGTGGTCTTCCTAGATTTTTTCTTGTGATTGATTTCTCGTTTAATAGTGTTGGGGTGAGAAAAGGTGCATGGTATGACTTCAATCTTTTTGAATTGGTTGAGGCCTGATTTGTTACCTATTACGTGATTTATTCTGGAGAATGTTCCATGTGCCCTTGAAAAGAATGTATACTCTGCTGTTTTAGTATGCAATGTTCTCAATATGTCTGTTAAGTCTATATGGTCCAGTGTGTCTCAAAGTCATTGTTTTCTTGTTTATTTTCTGTTTACGTGACCTGTCCGTTGATGTAAGTGGGGTGCTAAAGTTCCTTATTATTATTATTATTATTATTATTATTATTATATTATAATCAATAATAATTCCTTTATGTTTTTTATCACTCATTATATTTGGGTAATCCCATATGTGTGCATACATATTTACGATTGTTTGATCTTTATGTTGGATTGTCACTTTCATTATGATATAATGCCCTCCTTTTTTTTTTAAAGAGAGAGTGGGAAGGGGCAGAGAGAGAGAGAGAGAGAGAGAGAGAATCTGAAGCAGGCTCCACACCCAATGAAGAGCCTGATGTGGGGTCAATTTCATGATGCTGAGATCATAACCTGAGCCAAAATCAAGAGTTGGACACTTAAGTGACTGAGCCACCCAGGTGCCCAGTACAGTGTCCTTCTTTGTCTCTTGTTAGTCTTTGTTTTTAAGTCTAGTTTTTCCAATGTAAGTATTGCTACTCCAACTTTTTTTGACATCCATTTGCATGAAAATACTTCTCTACATACGCACTTTCAACTTCAGGTGCCTTTAGGTATTAAAATGAATCTCTTGTAGCCAGCATATAGATGAGTTTGTTTGTTTGTTTGTTTGTTTGTTTGTTTGTTTGTTTTAATCCATTCTGGTACCCTATGTCTTTTAATTGGAGTATTTAGTCCATTTACATTCAAAGTATTGATGGATATGCATTTATTGCCATTTTTATTATTTGCTTCATCATTGTTTCTGGGGATTTTCTCTGATCCTTTCTTGTATACTTTCAGTGATGGGGAGCTCTTTAACTGTAGAGCCATCCCATTCTCTTTTAGGACTTAGAACAGTTTTTTATATTATCAAATACAGTCTTCTGAAGAGCTGAAATTTGCCTTTCTCCCACTGATGGTCACAATTCTTTCCTAGAGTCTACTACAATTAGGCCAATCTCTCTTCCACATGACAATCTTTTAGCTTTTGAAGATAAAAAACTGGTTCCCACCTAAGTCTCTTGCCTCTTCCTGCAGGTTAATCTTGTACAGTTTCACAAATAGTTGTGGTCATAGAGATAGCAATAATAGAATACTGAGAAAGTTGATACGGTAGGTATGGAAAGAAGTGTTCAGAGACCAGCTAATCCAGCCCTCTCTGTATTAATGTAATGGAACCAAGGCTCAAGAAGGCTTCTGACCAGATCTAGTGAATCTGTCGTCTGTTGCTTCCCTATCCTGTTCTCTTTTTTCTCAATCCCCCACTTCCACTAAACTGGAATTCAGCAAATGATCTATCAGTTATTTAATATGATAGTGTTCATTGATTTATAATTATGTTTGTGCTTCTACAGGATTTAACAAAAAACCAGAAAATTTTAAGCCCACCTTCTCACAGATGCAGACACTAACAACAAGAGAGGGAAGAGACATAGACAAGATGGTTGAGTCAGCCCTAGAACTCCTGTCTTATGACTGCTGCCTACCCCAGGGCTCTTTTCTCTGCCTTCAGTTTCCTGAGTATGCCATCCCATAGCTATGGGATCTGTCTCATTTTCCATACCTTATTTCTCCCTCCCTGAAAATGGAGAAGGATTTGCTGGTGAGCATTGTATAATCTTCTTTAGCACAGTGTAATAAATGCAAGTTGAATGAATAAACAGTGAAATGAATGCTTGTTCTTAGCCATATAATTTTAGAATCTTTAAGCCAGAAAGCTCCTGAGAGATATCTGATCAATCTACTCATTTCTTTGGTAGAAAGAACTGATTCTCCCAAATTGTGTCTTTTCACAGCTGGGAGTTGGAACAGTAACTTCAGAATCCTGTTTTCTCCCTAACTTGCAATATAATCTTGGGTGAGCATTTCTCCTTTCTGGGTCTCTTTCTTATCTATACAATGAGGGGATTGGATTCAATCTTCTAAGGGCCCTTCTAACTCAAATTATCTTGTGATATTCATCACTATCATTATATACAATTAAGCTATTTTTCACTTCTATATTTCAAACTGCAGACAGGGTATAAAAATAATCAAATATGTAGGAAATCATCTCTATCCTTAACCCCTAAAATTGTACCTGAAATAAAAAGAGGTTTCTTTGAGGCATTTTGTGTCTAATAATAATACTTATAATAGTAACTGAAACAATGATAATAGCAACAGGAAGTAGCATCCCAGTCTTTTCTCTGAATTGTCCCTGGAAACAGAACCCCTGCATAGGACCCACTTTTGGAAGGATGCATAGAAGGGCAGAAATATTGGAAAATTAGGATGAGGTCTGAGAAAATTTCAAACACATTATCTCCCTTTTGTCTTGAGTGTGAAGTCCACATAACTTGCCAAACTTCCATTATACATGTATCCACTATATGCCAGGCACTATTTTTGTAATACTGACATAGCAAAGAACATGATAGACAAAATCCTTATCTTTGTGATACTTACATTCCAGTGGCGGATAACTGACAACACATAAGAAAGCAGATAAACAAAATAATACTTTCATCATGACAAGTGCTATGAAGAAAATACAACAGTTTGAAGTGATAAGGAGAGAGACTGGGGTTAGTGTAGCTCATTAGATTAGATGAACTAGGCCTCTCTGGGAATGTGATCTTTGGGTTGAAACCTAATTGATGAGAAGGAACCAATCAAGTAAAAATCAGAGGTGCAGAGAGTCATATGAGGCAGAAGGAAGAGCAAGTGTAAAGGTCCTGAGATAGGAACAAGTTTGAAGTGTTCAAGAAACAGAGACAGTCCTCCAGCATAAGGATAGAATGTGATAAACAAAGAGAAAATTGGCTTTATGTAATTCTTCTTATTATCAGATGGTAAAAATAATCATAATAACAGGCTCTTACCACTGTAGATCATCTTACAATCCTCCAAGTATACTTTCTTAATCATTACTTTATATGATGTTAACAGCAACTTTCTCAGGCATGTAAAGTTATCCCCATTTATGGACAAGGCAAGTGAGACTCAAAAATATGAACGTGACATGCACATGTTTGTACCATCAGGATTTGCCAAAAACATGGGATTTTTTTGTTTTCTTTGTTTTGCTTTGCCTTATAGCTTCATATTCTTTTTCACTATAGCCTGCTATATCCCTCTCCCCAGCTGCATGTAATGTTGCAACGTTTTTTTTTCCTAAACCCAGCCAACTAAAAGGCAGGTGGGGTTGGGGGCATGAAGGGATCAGTAAGGCAAAAAGCATAGCCACATATTTCTGCACTGGTTAAGTGCGGTTTTTGTGTATGTTAGGTCATCCACCCCATGTTGATCATGATGGTCCTTATTGCTGTAGGTAGGACATGGGTCATCAAGACAGGTGAGGGAGGTTGGCTGAAAATAAAACATGGTAATGGATTCAGGGAGCATCCAGCAGTGCTGTCCAGAGAAGGCACTGTGCTTGGCAAAGAGTCTTTCTCATCAGAAGCATATGATTTCAAATAACTTTAGAAACGTAATTCATATTCTTTGCTCAAGAGATCACCAAACAGCCATCAGCCCATCATCTACCCTTACTTAGCTGGTAAATGGAGATTTAAGCAGGTTATTATTTTTTGTCTCTGTATTTTATTTTATGTTTTATTATTTTATTTTAATTCCAGTGTAGTAAACATACAGTGTTATATTAGTTTCAGGTGTACAATATAGTGATTCAACAATTCCATATGTTATTCAGTGCTCATCAGGATGATTGTACTCTTGTGGTGCCTGGGTGGCTCTGTTGGTTAAGCATCAGACTCTTGGTATTGGCTCAGGTCACGGTATCAGGATCAGGAGATTGAGACCTGCATAGGGCTCTGTGTTTAGTGGGGAGACTGCTTGAAAATTATTTCCCTCTGCTCCTCCCCACTCTCTCAAATAAATAAATAAATAAATACCTTAAAAAAAGATAAGTGTACTCTTAATACCTCTTGCTATTTCACCCATCCCCCACCCACCTCCACTCTGGCAACCATCTGTTTGTTCCCTATTTAAGACTCTGTTTTTTGGTTTGTCTCTTATTTTTCCTTTGTTCATTTGTTTTCAATTCCACATATGAGTGAAATCATATGGTATTTCTCTTTCTTTGACTGACTTACTTCATTTAGCATTATATTCTCTAGCCCCATCCATGTTGCTGCAAATGGCAAGATTCCACTCTTTTTTATAGCTGAATAATACTGATAAATGAATTCAGTAGGGTTGCAGGCTACAAAATCAATGTACAAAAATCTATTGCATTTCTATACATTAATAATGAAGCAACAGAAAGAGATACTAAGAAAAAAATCCCATTTATAATTGCACCAAAATAATAAAATACCCGGGAATAAACTTAAGCAAGGAGGTGAAAGACCTGTGCTCTGAAAATTATAAAACACTGATGAAAGGAATTGAAGGTGACACAAATGGAAAGGCATTCCATGCTGATGGATTGGAAGAACAAATACTGTTAAAATATCCATAGTACCAAAGCAATCTTCCTACTTAATGCAATCCCTATCAAAATACCAACATCATTTTTCACAGAACTACAACTAACAATCCTAAAATTTGTATGTTTCTGTATTTTAAATAAGCAATGTTTACCAAACTTATACTGGGAACAGTCTCCCTCTCTATCTTGCAGTGCTGATCCTCTCTTTGTTTAATGAAAATAACAGTCTTTGCTGCCAGGAGGCCTAGGATTTTGGTACACAGTCTTCTCCTATCTCCCCATATAAGCTCAGACAAATCAGTGAGTATTCCGAGTCTCAGTTTCCTTAGCAGTAAAGTAGGCATAATAATTTCTGTCTTGCTTCCCTCATAGGATGGCTGTGAGGCTCATGTATGTTTCAATATAAAAAAACATTTTTTAATGATCCAGTGTTATTATTGTTGTGCATTCAGACCATTGCTCAGCATCTGATTTTTGCACTCTCTTTCTCAGATGCTCAGGCCCCTGCCATTGATGAGGGAGCAGAAGTCTGGCTGAAGACAAAGCATAAATTGACACCCTGCAACCTCCCCCCACCCCCCACTCTTGGGCGGGACATGTGTGACATTCTTCCAGGAAGCCCCCAATCATCTCAATGCTAATGCCTTGCTAGAGGGGAAAACAACCTTAACTTGACAATGGCAAGGCCTCAGGTATCCTGTGAGTACTTTCTCAACCTCCCCATTTCCTTACCTCCCCCAACCCCATAGTATATAATCTGCCACCCCTCACAACCAGGGGCAGCAGCTCTTCCTGCCCATGTGTCCTGTCCCTGTGCTTTAATAAACCACCATTTTGCACCAAATTCTTTCTTGGTCTTTGGCTCTGGACTCCACCCCACTGAACTTCACCTATATTCCAAAACCACATCACTGCCATGAGCATTTCAACTTTTCAATTCAGAAATTCTTTTTTTTTTTTCAAAAATTATTTTTTAAGTAACCGTTGGGAGATATTGATAATGGAGATGGCTCTGCCATGGCCTGAACTCAACTCTTTGCCTCTGGGATCCCAATGAAGGACAGTAAAAGTAAGATTACTGGCAGACAAAGACAGTGATTAATTCCTTCTTTCCACTCCCATTTTACCTCAGGGAACTCACCTTGCACTAGACCTTAGCAGCTCAAAGTTTGGTTCCTGCACAACAAGGACTCACAGTACCCGGGGGTTCATTGTAAATGCAAAGTCTCAGGTCCCACTACAAAGTTGCTGAATCAGGATCTGCATTTTAACAAGATTCCCAGGTCATTGATATGCACATAAATCTTGAGAAGCACTGCAATAGCTCCCAAGTTTAAATGTGGCATCTGTGGTTTTTAAATGCTTATTCTAATTAGAATAAATGGGAAGCCAACTAGCCTTGCAAATAACAACTATCCCACTGTTTTTTAAACTTGGCCACAAATAGAATTAGCTGGCAAGCTTTAGCTAATACTGATGTCTGAGTCCAAACTCCAAAGGGGTTTATATAATTGGCCTCTGTAGAGGTATTGAGGATTTTTTTTAAAGTTCTTCAAATAATTCTAGCATGCAGCAAAATTTGAGAACCACTGCAATATTTGAGACCAACTGTCTAAAAGTGGCCCATATAAGTATGAAAAATACTTGTTTTAGTTAGAATCGTTAAAATGACTTCATTAGAATTAGGAAAAACTATTACAGAATCATTAAGAGCAGAAAATGCATGGAGAAAATTCTGGATTTCAAGTCAAAGTGCCAGAAAGAGTACTTGTTAAATGCAAAATATTTAAAATCTCCAGGAAAAGAGGGTCTTTCCTTTGTTACTGAGTTCCTACCCATTCCCACATGCATATTTGAAAGTTAGGAATTAGTCCCTGGCCTAGAAAGGATAGTATAAATTGAGCAGAATTAATTACTTATGGGACTTACCGCTTGGGTCATTTTAATAGCCATAATAAAGCCATTCTAGACCATTAGTTAAATAGGTACATGGAGGCTCCTCTTCTGTGGTGCATAATGAACCTTCTATCACCTTCCCTCAGTAGCCATGCCCACCCATACTGGACTCAGTGTGAGCTCAGGCAGTAGCATGCTGCATGTACTTCCATTTATCACTTACATTGGCTAATTTTTTCACACTGTTTCTACAATGGAGTCTAAGTTCTTGGAGGGTAGGGCCTGGGTCTTGCTCATCTTTATACTGCTGCTTCTCTGTATTCCCTGCATTCTTGGCATATGCCCTGTATGAAAAAAATGTTCAATGTTTATCAAACTATATTCAATTGAAAAAAAAAAAGTAAACATATAACGCAATCCTATATTCCACTGTGCTGAATTAGTCCCCAAAGGACTTCCTGGCAAGAATGCAGGCTGGCAAATTCTGTTCTTTTTTATTTGAAAAATTTATTCTTATTAAAAAAGCAATTCATGGTTACCAAAAAATTGGCAAAATACAACAAAATGAAAAAGAAAGCAAAATCCTCCCAAGTTCTTCCACATAATGGCAATCACCATTAAAAATTTAAAACATTGATTTTCAAATTCTTTCCTATATACATATATACACACACCACATTTAAACATTAAAATGGTAATTACACTATACTTGTCATTTTGTAACTTGACTTTTCCACATCACAATATATAATTGACATGTCATGGCAGTAAATGTAGTTACAAAAGTTATTTTTCATGACACCTTAGGATTCCACTGTATAGCTGTGCTTCAGTTGATTTTGACTACTCCTGCATTGTTGAATATAATTTTCTCCCAATAGTTTTTACTTAAAAGCACAAAATACATTGCTGCAAGCATCCTAGTTATTTTTTTGGCAAAAAAAGTTTTATTTTAATTCCAGTTAGTTAACATACAGTGTTATATTAATTTCAGGTGTACAATATAGTAATTCAACACTTCATACATCAACCTGCACTCATCTCAACAAGTGCCCTCCCTAATGTCCATTATCTATTTAATCCAGTCCTCCATCCCACTCTCTGTTTGTAACCACCAGTTTGTTGTCTATAATTAAGAGCATGTTTCTTGATTTGTCTTTCTCTTTTATTTTTCCCTTTGCTTGTTTTGTTTCTTCAATTCCACATATAAGTGAAATCTTATAAGATATGTATATACATATATATGAATAATATTGCAATTATTGTATATAAGTAATATTGTAATAATTACAATAATATTGTAATAATATAATACTTATTATTATAGCTATATATTTATATAGCAATATTATTCAGCCATAGAAAATAATGAAATCTTGCCATTTGTAACAACATGGATGGAGCTAGACAGTATAATGCTAAGTGAAATTAGTCAGTCAGAGAAAAACAAAGTCTGTTCTTTTTCACAACACTGCATTAACTTCCCTGAGACATGTCCACAGGGTGCCTATTGACTCTGTCTTATTTATGTTGGTAGTTTTAGTTGTACCCTGTGAAGTAGCAGGGCCTGCCCTGGCTTGCTAGAAAGTAGGAAACTAGATGAAGAAAACAAACAAGGTGAAAAATCACTGGGAGCCAAAGCTAATTAATCAACAGGGAAACAATGGAAATTAACAAGCCATAAATTCTTGAAATTACTACACAAGCCCAGGCCTGCCAATCATTCTGTTCAGGATCATTCCTCTTAAAAAAACCTTATAGGTTCCCAAAGTAGAAAGAAACATTGATAGCCAAAGACAGAGATGTCTCAGTGGTCACAGAGTAGAAAACTGAGGTCCAAAGAGCAGAAAGTGCTTGGTCAGTCTCATGAAAAGTGCAAAGGTTTAGGTTTGGAGTTGTGTCCATTAATACCTACTAACTATTCATTAATTACTGTCTTTTGTGAAGACTTTTTAAGAAGGGCACGATTGAATTTAAAGCACAGATTGTCTTTCCATTTTAGGGATTCTTACTCAATCAGTTAATCATCCATTCAATAAGTAGTGATGAGGTCCTAGAATATAGGTGAGGTTCAGTGGGGTGGAGTTCAGAGCCGATGACCAAGAAAGAATTCTTGAGGCATCTTTGGTGCAATATTGGTGGTTTATTAAAGCACAGGGACAGGACCCGTGGGCAGAAAGAGCTGCTGTCCCGGGTTCTGAGAGGTGGCTGATTATATACCACGGGGCTGGGGGAGGTGAGGAAAAAGGGAGGCTGAGAAAGCACTTTCGTATGTCAAAGAAGACTCACAGGACACTGGAGGCCTTGCTATTTTCAAGTTAAGGTCCTTGACCCCTTTAGAAGGTGTTAACAGTAAGATAGTTGGGAGCTTCCCTGGAGAATGTTACTTTCCTCCTATCACATGTCCTTATCAATGGGCTGCAGGTTTTATTTACATTTCCTTCTGCCTTAGCTTCCCTCAATTTTATGGAGGGGATGGTAATGTTAGGGCTTCAGGAAACAGAATTATGGGTCTCTGGAAGTTAGGTTATTTATAAGAAAGCTTCTTCCTTGTAAATCACTAGAACATGTGTAAACTGAGGGAGACCCAGGCCTCCCAGGATTGTGATCACTGTCAGTTAATCATTTGTTTTTCTTTTCCTTAGTTTTAGGGCAGCCAGGAGTGCCAAGGAATGTTGCATACATGGGGGGGGGGGGGTTGCAGGGTGTCAGCTTCTGCTTTGTCTTCAGCCAGCCTTCTGTTCCCTCATCAAGTAGTGCATGATCTGTGATTTCATTGTGATGAGTACTGACAGGGATCCACAGGCAGCCTAGTATTTAAGGTCAATTAATTAAATATAAATGTGGTTACTGTATTTGCTTGTTATGACATAAACTATTGCACTTTTATGGCTTTTTACTGGTCTCTGCCTTCTTCTGCCAGCATATCTAGGAGGTGTGAGCCTTGTTTTAGAGCCAAAGGAAGGAATGCTTATGGCAGGAGCTTTCCCAAGTACTTCATGGGTAGCAGAGGTGGTTCCCAGGTCTCATTGAGTCAGTCCATGGTTTGCTCTGATTGTCATGCCTCATCAGGCTAAGAGTTTCCCTGGGATTGGAAGAATGACATTCTGCTTCTCTTTTATGTCAGCAATTGAGCTCTTTGTGCTGTAAGTACTATAGTTGTGCTGATAGATAGAAGTCAGACAGATTATCCTTGGTCTTAAGGGCTGGGAATAAAGGCAGAAAGAGGAAAATCATTTCCTCCATGTAGAAACAAGAGGCAACAAAGTGTAACCATAATTCCAATCCTATACATATGAGAAATTTTAAAACTGACAGAGACATTTTAAAACTGACGTTTGAAGGATTATTGTCTCAAGGCTCTACAGTCCTGCAAAGTAGGTAGGGAGGGTAGAACTCATTGGTTCAATTTTGCAATCAAAAACTTAGATTCAGAGGTTAATGTGACTTGCATAAAATCACAAGGCTGCTAAATGACAAAGCAAATATCAAACCTAGGTAAATCTTCTGGTCAAACATCCAGGAAATACCCACTATATTTTTAAAAGGTTGTAGTTCAGAATAGGGGAGAGTTACAAGTCTATAAACTTTCAAAGGGACTATTTCCTAATTATGCCTGTACTTTGTCCTAGTACCTAAATACACAGAACCACCTGGAATGATGCTGGGGTTACTTGGCCTGAGACATCTTCAATTGAAGAGGGAAACTGCCCAGAGCAGGCCCAGGCCAGGAGGCCCCAGAAGATGGCAAGTTACTAACAATAAGCTAGAGATAACCAGAAGCCCTACCAGGAGCAAGAGATAACTAGCCATTTCTGCTTCTATAAATAGGCTTCCTGCCACAGGCTCCCTGCATTACTGTTCCCCCCTAAAGCAGCCACCACTCCCCCAGTTCAAATCCTCCTACCAGCAGCCAGCATAGCCCTTAGAGCCTGACTGCCTGCAGTCCTCAATAAAAGCCCTGTAACCCTGTTGCCCTGGGGATTTGGAGCAGGAGCTCATCTGGGTCCGCCGGCGTAAAATAAATCCGAGTTCTCCTACTTCTCTGAGTGTCACTTGGTCTCTCGCTGGTCTGATTCTTACTTTTCTGCAACAGAATCCCTAGCTATAGGTGGAATGTGAATTCTCAGGCATATTCTGGGTTCCTAACCCATTATTCCTATGTACTCTCCTGGCATAACTCAGGAAGAAATACTTTCATCTCTCCTTTCTCTACCCATCCTATGCTTAATATTCATCTTGGACATTTCAGACCCTAACAGGCCCCGTCTTCTTCAACATTTTAATCTATTTTATTTACCACAGTGTTCTGAATATCTACTATACATACACCTGATGTGGCACTAGTTGTTGGGGATACAAGTATTAGCCAAAATAGACTTGGTCCCTGATTTCAATGAACTTATGGTTTAGTAAGGGAAAGAAAATTTATTTTAAAAACCACACAAAAAAAGTAAAATTACAGGTGGGATAATTGCTAAAATGGAAAAGTACACAGGGCTATGATAATGTATTAAAAATGTGAGATCTAAAGCCATGAAAATCATAGAAGAGAGCACAGGCAGTAATTTCTCTGACATCAGTCATAGCAACATTTTTCTAGATATGTCTCCTGAGGTAAGGGAAACAAAAGCAAAAATAAACTATTGGGATTACAGCAAATTGAAATCTTCTTTAAAATTTTATTTATTTATTTATTTATTTATTTATTTATTTATTTATTTATGAGAGAGAGAGAGAGCACAAGCAGGAGGGGCAGGGAAAGGGAGAGAGAATCTCAAGCAGACTCCTTGGTGAGCACAGAGCCTGACACCAGGCTAGATCTCACAACCCTGAGGTCTTGACCTGAGCTGAAACCAAGAGTCAGACACTTAACTGACAATGCCAACCAGGTGCTCCTCAAAATAAAAGCTTCTGTACAGGGAGGAAACAATCAATAAAACTACAAGGCCACCTATGGAATGGAAGAAGATAATTGCAAATGACATATCTGATAAAGGGTTAGTATCCAAAATATAAAGAACTTATACAACTCAACACCCAAAATATAAATAATCCAATTAAAAATAGGCAGAAGACATGAACAGACAGTTCTCCAAAGAAGAGTTACAGATGGCCAACAGACACACAAAAAGATGCTCAAATCACTCATCATCAGGGGAATACGAGTCAAAACAACAATGAGGTATCACCTCACACCCGTTAGAATAGCTAAAATCAACAACACAAGAAACAAATGTTAGCAAGGATGTGGAGAAAAAGGAACCATCTTGCACTGTTGGTGGGAATGCAAATTGGTCAGTCACTGTGGAAGACAGACAGTATGGAGGTTCTTCAAAAAATTAAAAATAAAACTACCCTATGATCCAGTAAATGCACTACTGGGTATTTACCCAAAGAATACCAAAACACTAATTCAAAGGGAAAAATGCACCCCTATGTTTATTGCAGCATTATTTACAGTAGTCAAGTTATAGAAGCAACCCAAGCCACCCATCGATAGACAAATAGATAAAGAAGAAGAGATATCTGTATACCATAAGGATAGATAGATAGATAGATAGATAGATAGATAGATAGATAGATAGATAATAGATAGATAGATGATAGATAGCAACTACACACACACATACATATCATGGAATATTACTCAGCCATAAAAAACAATGAGATCTTGCCATTTACAACAATATGAATGGATCTAGGGGGTACAATGCTACATGAAAGAAGTCACTCAGAGAAAACAAATGCCATATGATTTTACTCATATGTGGAATTTAAGAAACAACAACAACAACAAAATAACAAAAAGAAAAAGAGACAAAAACAGATTCTTAAATATAGAAAATAAAGTAATTGTTACTAGAAGGGAGGTGGGTGGGGGGATGGGTAAAATATGCGAAGGGGATTAAGAGTACACTTATCCTAATGAACACTGAATAATGTATAGAATTTTTTTTTTCAGGGGGGAGGAGGTGGGACTTTTCTTAGTCAAGGAAGTTAAGGTAGGTTTCCCTGAGAGTGGCACATATTGTGAACTGAAGAAAAGAGCAAAAGTCAACCAGGTAAGGAATATGTGTGTGGGAGAGTTCTTCCAGATGGGAAAGCATATGCAGAGGTCTTGTTACAGGAAAGAGCACAATTGATTTAAGAAATTGAAATAAAGACAATGAGGTTAGAGTCAACTAAATGAGGGAAAATATGTTGAAAGTAGAGCTGGAGAAATGGTCCAGGCCATACCACTCAGAGCCTATAGCCCATTGCAAAGATTTTGGTCTTCATTCTAAGAGTAATAGGAAGAAAGTATTAAAGTGCTAATAGGAAAAGACAAGGTTGTGTGAAATGATCACATTCATGTTTTGGGAAGACCACATTGACTGCAGTATGGAGAACATGTAGAGTATGGATTCAGAAATAACTAGTAGAAGATCCTTCTATTAATTCAAGTAAGAGATTAAGGTTGTGCCAGTGCAACTGGAGGTAATATCCAAAATAGTAACAACATATTTAAGAGATATTTAGCAGTTAGGTATCACTGGCAAGATGTTGTGATAGATTATATGTGGGTAAAGGAGAGAAAATCTCAAGAATGATTTTCAGGTCTCTAGATGGATGGTGGATCTGTTCACTGAGCAAAACTCTGGAAAAGAAACAGATTTAGAGAGCAAAAACATGTTGAGTAATATTGAGATGGAGGTGCTTTTGTGGCATTCAGTGGAGAAGCCAAGTAGACAGTTGGATATAGAAGTCTGCTGTTCATAAGAATAACTTGGATGGAGTTTTAATTCTGGGAGTTTCAATATATGCATGATCATTAACGCTAAGAGCTTGGATAAGATCACCTACACAGAGAGTAGATGTAGAGAGAACAGAGAATAAAATACAATGGAATGGCGTGAGGCTCACTACAGACACAGGGGCACTTGGTCTCTGTCTTTAGAAGAAGCATATGGGTTCTGTGGGATCCTGGTGTGGCAGCTAAGGGAGTACTTTCCAATATGCTGAGCTCCTAAGATGGACTTGGATACCTTGGGAGATGGTATATAAGGTCTGTACACAGAGGCTAGATGGCTTTCCACCAGAGATGCTACACAAAATCTTCAAGCTTCAAACAAGGGAGAGATGGCAATAGATACTCTCTAAGCTGCCACTAGGTCTTTTTTTTTTTTTGTAGTTTCAAATTTTTATTTAAATTCCAGGTAGTTACAGTGGAAAACTAATTTCAGGTGTAGAATTTAGTGATTCACAACTTAAATACAACATCCAGTGGTCATCACATGTGTCCTCCCTAATACCCATTTAACAAATCCCCCTGCCTACCTCCCCTTCAGCAACCCTCAGTTTGTTCTCTGTAGGTAAGAATCTGTTTTATGGTTTGCCTCTCTTTTTCTCCCTGTTTAATCTGTTTTGTTTCTTAAATTCCATGTATTAGTGAAATCATATGGTATTTGTCTTTTTTTGACTGATGTGTTTCACTTAGCATAATATACTCTAGCTCCATTCATCCAGTTGCAAATGGCAAGACTTCATTTCTTTAAAGATTTTATTTATTTATTTGACATGACAGAGACAGCCAGCGAGAGAGGGAACAGAAGCAGGGGAAGTGGGAGAGGAAGAAGCAGGCTCCCAGCGGAGCAGCCTGATATGGGGCTCGATCCCAGAACGCTGGGATCACCCCTGAGCCGAAGGCAGATGCTTAACGACTGCACCACCCAGGCTCCCCAAGACTTCATTTTTTTATAGCTAAGTAATAACCCATTATATGTATAATATATAAGAGATTCCATCTATGTCTATCTATGTCTATCTATCTATATCTGTATCTATCCGTCTGTATCTATTTTCATGTGTCTGTTAGCTAGCTGTATGTCTTCATTGGAAAAACGTCTATTCATGTCTTCTGCCCAATTCTTAACAGGATTATCTGTTTTTGGGGTGTTGAATTTGGTAAGATCTTTATAGATTTTGGACACTAACACTTTATCAGGTATGTCACTTGTAAATGTCTTCTCCCATCCTGAAGGTTGCCCTTTTTTTTTAAGATTTATTTATTTATCTGAAAAAGAGAGAGCACATGTGAGTGCAGGGTGGAGGGGCAGCCTGGGGGGAAGAATCCAAGCAGACTCTGCGCTGAGCATAGAGCCTGCCCTGGGGCTCTATCTTATGACCCCAAGATTACAATCTGAGCTGAAAAACCAGGAGTCAGTTGCTTGAACCAGGCGCCCCTAAAGGTTGCCTTTTAGTGTTGTTTCCTTCACTGTGCAGAGCTTTTATCTTGATGAAGTCACAATAGTTAATTTTGCTTTTGTTTCTCTTGTTTCAGGGGATGTGTCTGGTAAAAAGTTGCTACAGCTGAGGTCAAAGAGGATGCTGCCTATGATCTCTAGGATTTTGATGGTTTCCTGTCTCACATTTAGGTCTTTGATCCATTTTGAATTTTTTCTTGTGTATGATATAAGACAGTGGTCCATTTTCATTCTTTTGCATGTTGCTGTCCACTTTTCTGAACACCATTTGTTGAATAGATTGTCTTTTTTCCGTTGGATATTCTTTCCTGCTTTATGGAAGATTAGCTGTGGGTCAATTTCTGGGTTTTCTATTCTATTCCATTGATCTATGTGTCTGTTTTTTGTGCAAATACCATACTGTCTTTATCATGACAGCTTTGTAATGTAGCTTGAAGAACAGAATTGTGATGCCATCAGGTTTGGTTTTCTTTTTAAAGATTGTTTTGGCTATTTGGGGTCTTTTGTGGTTCCATACAAATTTTAAAATTGTTTGTTCTAGCTCTGTGAAAAAATGATGATGGTATTTTGAATAGGGATTGCATTAAATGTGTAGATTGCTTTGGGTACTACAGAAATTTTGACAGTATTTTTTCGATGAGCACGGAATTTTTTTCTATTTATTTGTGTCACTTAATTTCTTTCATAAGTGACTTATAGTTTTCAGAGTATATATATCTTTTACCTCTTTGGTTAGGTTTATTCCTAGGTATGTTATGATTTTTGGCACAATTGTATAGGGATCAATTCCTTGATTTCTCTTTCTGCTATTTTATTAGTTATATAGAAATGCAACTGATTTGTGTACTTTGATTTTGTATCCTGCTACTTTACTGAATCTGTGTATCAGTTCTAGAAATTTTCTGGTGGATCTTTCAGGTTTTCAACAGATTATCAACTTGTCTGCACAAAGTGAATGTTTGACTTCTTCCTTGCTGCTTAGGATGTCATTTATTTCTTTTTGTGGTCTGCTTGCTGAGGCTAGGACTTCCGGTCTATGTTAAATAACTGTCTTTTTCTTGACCCTAGAAGAAAAGCTCAGTTTTTCCCCATTGAGGGTGGTATAAGCTGGGGGCCTTTCATATATGGCCTTTATTATGTGGAAGTAGAATGAGATTGGAAGTTTTTGTTCTGTTTCTATTTTTTGGAACAGTTGTAGAAGAATAGGTATTAATTCTTTAAATGTTTGGATAAAGAAAATGTTGTTCATATATACAATGGAATATTATTCAACCATCAGAAAGGATGAATACCTACCATTTGCATCAACATGGATGGAACTGGAAGGAATTATGTACTAAGTGAAATAAGTCAAGCAGAGAAAGACAATTATCATATGGTTTCATTCATATATGGAACTTAAAGAATAGTGCAGAGGACCATAGGGGATGGGAGGGGAAACTGAACAGGAACAAATCAGAGAGGGGGAAAAACCATTAGAGACTCTGGACTCCAGGAAACAAACTGAGGGAGGGGAGTGACGGGTATTAAGGAGGGCACGTGTGGTGATGAGCACTGGGTGTTATATGCAACTAATGAATCATTGACCACTACATCAAAAACTATATGTTGGCTAACTGAAAATAAGAATAAGAATAAAAGAATAAGAATAAGAATAAAAGAATAAGAATAAGAATAAGAGTGATGATGTTTGGTAGAATTCCCCTGGGAAGCCATCTGGCCCTGGACTCTTAATTTTGGGTAGATTATTGGTTACTAATTCAATTTCTTTGCTGGGTATGGGTCTGTTCAGGTTTTGTATTTCTTCCTGTTTCAATTTTGGTAGTTTGTTTGTAAGAATTTATCTATTTCTTCCAGATTGCTTAGTTTGTTGGCATATAATTGCTCAAAATATTCTCTTGTAATTGTATTCCTGTGGTGTTGGTTGTGAGCTCTCCTCTTTCATGATTTTACTTATTTGTGTCATTTCTCTTTTTCTTAAGTCTGGCTAAGGGTTTCTCATTCTTATTAATTTTTTCCAAGAACCATCTCCTAGTTTTGTTGATCTCTTCTACTGTGATTTTTAAAACTTCTAAATCATTGATTTCTACTCTAATCTTTATTATTTCTCCTCTCCTGCTGGATATAGGCTTTATTTATTGTTCTTTTTCCAGCTCCTCTAGGTGTAAGGTTAAGTTGTGCATTTGAGACTCTTCTTGTTTCTTGTTTCTTGAGGAAGGCCTGTAATGCTACATACTTCCCTCTTAGGACCACGTTTGCTGCATGCCAAAGATTTTGAACTTTCATGTTTTGATTTTCATTTGCTTCCATGTGGTTTTTTAGAAATTCTTCTTTAATTTCCTGGATGACCCATTCATTCTTTACTAAGATGTTCTTTTACCTCTGTGTATTTGTGGTCCTTCTAAATTTCTTCTTGTGGTTAACTTCAAGTTTTATAGCATTGTGGTCTGAAAATATGCATGGTGTAATCTAAATATTTTTGTACCAGTTAAGACCTGATTTGTGACCCAGTGTGTAATCTTTTCTGGAGAATGTTCCATATGCAATTGAAAAGAATGTGCCTTTAAATATATATAATTGTCTTTGTCAATTATACCTCAATAATGCTAGAAAAAATACTTCCTACAGTTTTTATTATACTAGCTTCATGCTCCTGCTTCAATGATCTGTCCATTGCTGTGAGTGAGATCTTAAAGTCCCCTGCTATTGTATTATTACCAATGAGTTTATTTAGTTTTGTTATTAATTGGTTTATTATTTGGTTGCTATCAAGTTAGGGGCAGAAATATTTATAATTGTTAGATCTTCTTGTTGGGTAGACAGTTTTATTATGATATAGTGTCCTTCTTCATATATTATTACAGTCTTAGCTTTAAAATCTAGTTTGTCTGATAAAACTATAGTTATTCCAGCTTTCTTTTGATGTCCATTAGTGTAATAAATTGTTCTCCACCCCCTTACTTTCAATCTGGAGGTGTCTTGGGGTCTAAAATGTATCCCTTGTAACAAGAATATCTATAGGTCTTGTTTTTTTTAACCATTCTGATACCATATGTCTTTGATTGGAACATTTAATACATTTATGTTCAGAGTAATTATTGAAAGATATGAATTTAGTGCCATTTTATTATCTGTAAATTTGCTGTTCCTGTAGATTGTCTTTGATCATTTATGTCCTTTGTTACTTTTGGGCTCTCTCTTTCTCTCACCTATGGAACATAAGAACTAGGAAGATTGGTAGGAGAAGAAAGAGGTAAAGAAAGGGGGGGTAATCAGAAGGGGGAATGAAGCATGAGAGACTGTGGACTCTGAGAAACAAACTGAGGGCTTCAGAGGGGAGGGGTGGGGGAATGGGATAGGCTGGTGATGGGTAGTAAGGAGGGCACGTATTGCATGGTGCACTGGGTGTTATATGCAACTAATGAATCATTGAACTTTACATAAAAAACCAGGGATGTACTGTATGGTGACTAACATAATATAATAAAAAATATTATTATAAAAAAACACATTTGTTTCAAATGCACACAGATCTACATTTTTAAGATTTTATTTACTTTTTTATTTCAGAGAGAGAGCGAGTGGTGCAGGGGGCAGAAGGAGAGAGAGAATCTCAAGCATACTCCACATTGACCATAGAGACCAACACAGGGCTTGATTCCTCAATCCTGAGATCATGGCCTGAGCCAAAACCAAGAGTTGGTTTTAACTGATGGAACCAACCAGGAGCCCCCCACACACTGAAAAGAATGATTATACAACATTTGCAGCAACATGGATGGGACTGGAGGAGATTATGCTAAGTGAAATAAGTCAAGTAGAGAAAGACAATTATCATATGGTTTCACTCATTTATGGAACATAAGAAATAGCAGGAAGATTGGTAGGAGAAGGTAGGAAAGAATGAAGTGGGGCAAACAGAAGGGGGATGAACCATGAGATACTATGAACTCTGAGAAACAAACTGAGGGCTTCAGAGGGAAGGGAGGTGGGGGATTGGGATAGGTCAGTGATGGGTATTAAGGAGGGCATATGTTGCATGGTGCACTGGGTGTTATATGCAAATAATGAATCATGGAACACTACATCAATAACTAAGGATATACTGTATGGTGACTAACATAACATAATAAATTATTATTACTAAAAAATAATAGTCATAAAGTGTCAGACAGGTGTACAACATGGATGATCTTTGAGGTCATTATGGTAAGTAAATTAAACCAGTCACAAAAGGATAAATACATGATTCACTTAAATAAGTTATTTAGAGTATTCCAATTCATAGAAACAGAGAGTAGAATCATGGTTGCTAGGGACTAGGAGGAGGGGGTAATGAAGAGCTATTGTTAATGGGTATGCAGTTTCAGGTTTACAAGACAAAAAAGTATTCTAGAGGTTAATTGTGGTGATGATTGAACAGTTATATGAATTCACTGAAAGCCACAGAAGTGGACACTTAAAAATGGCTAAGATGGTAAACATTATGAAAAAAGGGATGGTAAATGTTATATTATGTGTATTTTACTACAATATATATTTTTAATAAAAAAGGGCTATTGACAGAACAAGAATGTCAAAGATTCCCCAAGTGGCCAAAAACAGAAATCATCACATTGTGTACTTTAAATATATATAATTGTCTTTGTCAATTATACCTCAATAATGCTAGAAAAAATACTTCCTACAGTTTTTATTATACTAGCTTCATGTTCCTATGGTGTAGCTACACCATATTTAAATTCATAACAAACGAGACTACCAAGATATCCACTGTGAATTCTGCTGGTGTATACACTGAATCCAACCCAATTTCCAGTTTTCAAAGACCTGATATCCCTGACATTGCCACAACAAAGGAGCTTTCATCTAGTTCCATATGCTAACCCTGCTATCATTCAAATTGGTGCCCCCCTATAAATAATGTCTCATTTATCTCTAGATACCTTCAAGGTTTTTTCTTTGTCTTTAAATTTTATAAGTATAATTGTGTCCTTTGGCATGGCTTTCTTTGGATGTATTGTACTTGAAATCACTCGGCTTCTTGAATCTGTAGGTTCATGTATTTCAACAAATTTGGGAGGTTTTTAGTCCCAATGCCTTTTCAAAATCACCAATGTCTTTTCTCTTTCCAGGACTATAATTACACAAATATTAGCTATTTTTCTTATAGTCCTACAGGTCCCTGAGTCTCTGTTTATGTCTCTCCTCTATTTTCTCTGTTGTCCAGAATGTGTATTTTGTTGTTGTTTTCTCTTCAAGTTCACTGATTTTATCTTCTTTCATCTTCACTCTGTTATTTAGCTGATCCAGTGAGGTTGTTGCTGTTTAGTTTAGTTTATTTTTTAGTTCTATACTTGCCATTTGGTCCTTTTAATAATTATTTCTTTGCCAAGATTTTCTATTTTTTCAAGAGCTTTTGCAAATTCTAGCTGAAGCATTTTTATGATAATTGTTGTAAAATCCATGTCTAGTCATCACAGTTTTTATTCTTCTCAGTGTTAGGTTCTGTTGTATTTTCTCATTCATATTGTGATTCTTCTTGTTCCTGGTAGGATGAGTGATTTTATGTTGCATCCTGGAAATTTTAGATATTGTACTGAGACTTGGGAACCTAGTTTGTCTTTTCTTTTATAAGACATCCCCCTGTTGAGGTAGCATGAGAGCTGAGTTATTTTGTATGTTTAGCTCTCCAATTGTCCCTGATGGCACCAACCCAGCAGAAGTGGAGCACAGATTTACACTACATCTTTGCAGATGGATAGAGTAGATGTACCGCAGTAGCCCTGCTGACACCTTCTTGGTGAAAGTGGGACCCCAACTCACAGTTTATCATTACTTTCAGGTATGGGTATAAGATTAGCTCTTTGTTGGGCAGTGTGGTCAGGAGGGAAGTGGGAAATGGAAGGTTGAATCACAGTTTTGTTTCTGCAGGTCAGAGATGGCAACTCAGCTCCTCACTGGACCCTGGTGACAGGGAACTAAGCAGGTGTGCCTTACCTTGCACCTTCAGGTTTAATCATATTGCTTCGGGGTGGAGATGAAAACTGACTTTCCCACTGGGCCTAGCTGACATCAGGTCTGGGATAAAAGTAGAGTGCTGATTTTCCATACCTCTCCTAACCGTGTTCAATCTTATTGGTTCCAGGTGGGCATGGAGGTTCAGTTTCCCACCAAGCACCACTGACATGAAGATAGTTAAGAAATTTAGTGGTACTAAATTCACTTCATACCACCCCATTAATTCCCATTACTGCTGGGTGAGGATTGGAGACTCAGCTTTTTGCTAGACCCCATGGTCACTACCCTACTAGGGTCAGAGATCAGCCCTTGTCTTTGTTGGGGAAGGGTGGAATATCATATCCCCAATCAGCATCCCTGACACTGCCCTGGCCCAAGAATTGGAGCACTGCTAAGCAGGAGTTAGAAGATCAATTGCCTGCTCTATTCCCCAACACCACCCAGTGAAAGAATCAATGTACTGCTTATTTTTGCAGGATGGATTGGGGGTTTGGAAAATCAGTTCTCTACTTGTCTCTATGAAAACTGTGGGAGTGAAGGGTATATAATTTGTTATGGGTGTTTGGCTGGAATAAGAATGGTATTAACAAAAATTCTTTCTGTTGTTAGGCCAGATTTTTCCACAAACCATGCCTGGGATATATGAGTCAACAAGGTAATCCAGGGAAGTCAGTGTTATGTTGTCTGTCAAATCGCAAGCTCTTGAAGCAGCCAGCCTTCATCTTTTCATCATGAAGCGACTTCCTATGCTCGTTTGTTGTGAAGGGTAGAAATGGGGTTACTTCATCTTGGAAGAACTAGAAATCTCTGTAGTTTTTTTTATATTATCCATGTGTTTATTTACTTATTCAGAGATACTTATTGAGTACCTACTATCTACCAGGCACACTGCTAAATACTAAGGGTTGGTATACTTTCTGTTATCATGAATAACACATCTTAATGTAGAAGAGAAAGACTATTCTGTAGAGAGATAGATGATAGATACATGATAGATAAAGATAGATAGATGGTAGATAGATAGATAGATAGATAGATAGATAGATAGATAGATAGATAGATAGATGATAGATAGACAAATAAGAATATTTCAGGTAGTATTATGTGCTATGCAAGAAATAAGAGATGTTTGAAGAGTGACTTGATTGAAAAATGGTGACTATTGTAGATGGGTTTCCAGGCAAGCCTTCTCTGAGAATATTACATTTTAGCTGGTATCTGATTAACAGGGAGGGTCCAGTGATGCAGAAATCTGGAAGAAGGGTATACCAGGCAGATAAAACAACACCAACAAAGGTCTTGAGGAGAAAACAAGCTTAGCAAGTTTGAAGAACGGAAAGTCCAGTGTGGTAGCGCTTTTGTAGAACTGTGAAAAAGTAAGTCAATGAGATAGGCAGAGACTAGATGCTATAGAGCCTTATAGGGCAATGCAGGAAGTTTCAATTTTATTATAAATATAATGAGGAGTTTTAAGCATGAGAGTGATATTGTTTGATAAATGTTTTTAAAAGACCTCACTTTTTGCTACGGGAAAAATGGATTGTGGGAAGGCCAGGGTAAAACGATGAACAGTGAGAAGGTTATTGCATTTTTTTCAATGAAAAGATTAAAGTGGCCTGAGATTGGATGGAGGTGTGGGAAAAAAAGAGGACTGATTTTCGATATATTTTGAATATATTATGGATAAAAATTATGGTTAAATTGAATGTGAGGGGTGAGGGAAGGGCAAGTATCAAGGATGACTGAAGTTTCCATTGTGAATGACTTCACGGAGGGCAGAATCATTTGCTAAAATGGGACAGATGAAGGAGCACATTTAGTGGAAAAATCAGTATTTCTCCTTAGACATGTTAAAATTTGAATTTCCTATTCTACATCTTTTTTTCAGATCTCATGAGATTTTTTTCCAATTTTTTAATTATTATGTTCCTATTCTACATCTTAAAGATACAATACCTTCTCAAACTTCCTGCTGTCATATATGCTGTTATCCTGGCCTAGAATGGTTTTTACCTACCCAGTTCTTACTTATCCTTCAAGATTCAGCTGAGTTATCCTTTTCTTTGAATGTCCTCCTGATTCTTCCCAGTTATCTGGTTCTTCCGTTTTCTCTCAGGGCACTTAATTGCAATGGTCTGTCTTCTGTAACTAGAATATGAGCTTGGGCAATTTATCTCTGTCTTTTAGTGCCTAATACACTGTCTGGATTTTTTTTATTGTAATAAAAGAATGAATAGATGTACTAATTAATATGGGAAAGAGAATTGAGACAAGGTCTTATTTCTCTCTCTCTCTCAGTGCCTGTGTTTTTTAAGTATGCAGAGATCATTGAATGAATTAATGCCACTCCTGCTCAGAACCTGACAGTGGCTCTTTATTTCAATCCTGGTTAAATCCAAAGCCCTTGCCATGACATACAATTAACTCGCTATTTCTTTCATGTCATGTTCCACCACTATCCTCCTCACTCACTCCATTCCAGCCACACTAGCTTCATTTCTGTTTTTCAAAAATGGCAAGAATGCTCTAAATTACCCTAGATATCTGCGTGGCTCATTCTCCATCAATTCAAGCCTCTACGCAAATATAACCTCTCACTGAGAACACTTTCCTTGTTAGTTCACCCCATCCATTCCCATTTATCCTCTATTATTTTTCAAATTACGTCTCATCAATGCTGATACACACACACACACACACACACACACACAGAGAGAGAGAGAGAGAGAGAGAGAGAGAGAGAGAGAGATTTACTGATTATTATTTGACTTTCCCTATCCTATTAGACCGGGAGTTCTTTGAAGGCAGGAACTAAGCTTGATTCTTTATTGTCTCCAAGCACAGAGTAGGGGATCAGTTCACTTTATATCTTCTCCTCTTTAACCTTTCTTTTCTTAATGTTTCCCACAGCAGACGCCAGGGGATCCTGAGTGTTGCCTTACCTCTAGTTAGGAAATTCTGTTCCCTTTTCACCATCTCATGCCCAGTCCAATTACCTTAACTGCATAAAAATGTCTTCCCTGTCCTATCTCCTATGTCCTAAACCCAACTATTTCATTAACTGGAATAACAATTATCTTTCCTTTTTTTTATAATAAAATTTTTTATTATATTATGTTAGTCACCATACGGTACATGCCTGGTTTCTGATGCAAAGTTTGATGATTCATTAGTTGCGTATAACACCCAGTGCACCATGCAATACGTGTCCTCCTTACTACCTATCACCAGTCTATCCCATTCCCCCACCCCCCTGAAGCCCTCAGTTTGTTTCTCAGAATCCATAGTCTCTCATGCTTCATTCCCCCTTCTGATTACCCCCCTTTCTTTATCCCTTTCTTCTCCTACCGATCTTCATAGTTCTTATTTTCCATAGATGAGAGAAACCATATGATAATTGTCTTTCTCTGCTTGACTTATTTCACTTAGCATTATCTCCTCCAGTCCTGTCCATGTTGCAGCAAATGTTGAGAAATTATTTTTTTTTGATAGCTGAGTAATACTCCATTGTATATATGGACCACATCTTCTTAATCCAGTCATCTGTTGAAGGGCATCTCAGCTCCTTCCACGATTTAGCTATTGTGAACAATGCTGCTATGAACGTTGGGGTGCATATGGCCCTTCTCTTCACTATATCTGTATCTTTGGGATAAATACCCAGTAGTGCAAAGGATGGATCATAGGGTAGCTCAATTTTTAACTTTTGAAGGGACCGCCACACTGTTTTACAGAGTGGCTGTACCAACTTGCATTCCCACCAACAGTGTAGGAGGGATCCCCTTTCTCCACATCCTCTCCAACAATTGTTTCTTGCCTTGTCAATTTTTGCCATTTTAACTGGCGTAAGGTGGTATCTCAGTGTGTTTTGATTTGAATTTCCCTGATGGCTAATGATGTTGAACATTTTTTCATGTGTCTGTTAGCCATTTGTATGTCTTCATTGGAAAAGTGTCTATTCATATCTTCTGCCCATTTTATGATTTGTTTATTTGTTCCTTGTGTATTGAGATTGAGAAGTTCTTTGTAGATCTTGGATACCAGTCTTTTTGCTGTAGTGTCATTTGCAAATATATTCTCCCAGTCCATGGGCTGCCTCTTAGTTTTTTTGACTCTTTCCTTGGCTGTGCAGAAGCTTTTGATCTTGATGAAGTCCCACAAGTTCATTTTTGCTTTTGTTTCTCTTGCCTTTGGAGATGTGTCATGAAAAAATTTGCTGTGGCCAATGTCGTAGAGGTTGCTGCCTATGTTCTCCTCTAGGATTTTGATGGATTCCTGTCTCACATCGAGGTCTTTCATCCATTTGGAGTTTTTCTTTGCGTATGGTGTGAGAGAGTGGTCAAGTTTCATTCTCTTGCATGTAGCTGTCCAATTTTCCCAGCACCATTTATTGAAGAGACTGTCTTTTTTCCACTGGATGTTTTTTCCTGCTTTATCAAACATTAGTTGCCCAAAGAGCCGAGGGTCCATTTCTGGGTTCTCTACTCTGTTCAATTGGTCTATGTGTCTGTTTTTGTGCCAGTACCATGCTGTCTTTGTGATCACAGCTTTGTAGTACAGCTTGAAATCCGGGAATGTGATGCTCCCAGCTTTGTTTTTCCTTTTCAACAATTCCTTGTCAATTCAGGGCCTTTTTTGGTTCCACACAAATTTAAGAGCTGTTTGTTCCAGTTCTTTGAAAAATGTCATTGGTATTTTGATCAGGATGGCATTAAAAGTGTAGATTGCTCTGGGTAGCATAGACATTTTAACTGTTAATTCTTCTGATCCATGAGCATGGAATATTTTTCCATCTTTTTGTCTTCTTCAATGTCTTTCAAGAGTGATTTGTAGTTTTGAGAATATAGACCCTTTACGTCTGTGGTTAAGTTAATTCCAATATAGTGTATGGTTTTGGTGCTATTGTAAATGGAATGGGTTCCCTAATTTCTCGTTCTTTAGTGTCATTGTTTCTGTATAGAAATGCAACTGATTTCTGAGCATTGATTTTGTATCCGACCACATTACTGAATTGCTCTATACCTTCTAATAGTTTGGGAGTTGATTCTTTTAGGTTTTCCATATAGAGTATCATGTCATCTGCGAAGAGAAACAGTTTGACTTCTTCTTTGCCGATTTGGATACATTTTATCCCTTTTTGTTGTCTGATTGCTGTTGCAAGGACTTCTAGTACTATGTTGAATAATAGTGGCGAGAGTGGGCATCCTTGTCGTGTTCCTGATCTTAAGGGAAAGGCTTCCAGCTTTTCCCCATTGAGAATGATATTTGCTGTAGGCTTTTCATAGTTGGTTTTTATGAAACTGAGGAATGTACCCTCTATCCCTACACTCTGAAGTGTTTTAATCAGGAAAGGATGTTGTATTTTGTCAAATGCTTTTTCTGCATCTACTGAGAAGATCATATCTTTCTTGACCCTTTTCTTTTCGATATGATATATCACACTGATTGATTTGCGAATGTTGAACCACATTTGCATGCCAGGGATGAATCCCACTTGGTCATTATAGATAACCCTTTTAATGTACTGTTGGATCCTGTTAGCTAGGATCTTGTTGAGAATTTTGGCATCCATATTCATCAGGGATATTGGTCTGTAATTCTCCTTTTTGATGGGGTCTTTGCCTGGTTTGGGGATCAAGGTAATACTGTCTTCATAGAATGAGTTTGGTAGTTTTCCTTCTATTTCTATTTTTTGAAACAGCTTCAGGAGAATAGGTATTATTTCTTCTTTGAATGTTGGGTAGAATTACCCTGGGAATCCATCAGGCCTTGGAGTCTTGTTTTTCGGGAGGTTTTTGATCACTGCTTCAATCTCTTCATAATTAATCGGTCTGTTTAAAAAATCAATTGCTTCCTGTTTCAGTCTTGGTAGTTTATAGGTTTCCAGGGAGGCCTCCATCTCTTCCAGGTTGTTTAATTTATTGGCATAAAGCTGTTGATAAAAGTTTCTAATAATCCTTCCTATTTCATTGGTGTTGGTTGTGACCTCTCCCTTTTCATTCATAATTTTATTAATTTGGGTCCTTTGTCTATTCTTTTGAATAAGTCTTTCCAGTGGCTTATCGATCTTATATTCTCTCAAAGAACCAGCTTCTAGTTTTGTCAGTCTGCTCTATTGTGCTCCTGCTTTCTAATTCATTGATTTCTGCTCTGATCTTGATCACCTACCTTCTCGTGCGTGGGTTAGGCCTGTTTCTTTGTTCCTGCTCCAGCTTCTGTGGTGAGAATATAAAAACTGCATTTTAGATTTTTCTATTCTTTCAAGTGAAGCTTGGATGGCTATGTATTTTCCCCTTAGGAGTGCCTTTGCAGTGTCCCATAGGTTTTGGACCACTGTGTTTTCATTCTTTTTGGTCTCCATAAATTGTTTAAATTGATTTTTGATTTCCTGGTTTATCGAATCATTCTTGAGCAGGAAGGTTCTTAGTCTTCAAGTGTTTGAGTTTCTTCCAAATTTTTCCTTGTGGTTGAGTTCCAATTTCAAAGCATTGTGGTCTGAGAATATGCAGGGAATAGTTTCAGTCTTTTGGTATCTGTTGAGACCCATTTTGTGACCCAGAACATGATCTATTCTGGAGAATGTCCCATGTGCATTAGAGTAGAATGAGTATTCTCTTGTTCTGGGGTGTAGTGTTCTATATGTATCTATGAGGTCCAACTCATCTAGTATGGCATTCATAGCTCTTGTTTCTTTGTTGATTTTCTGCTTAGTGATCTGTCTATTGCTAACAGTGGAGTTTTGAGGTCCCCTACTATTAATGTATTTTTATCTATATGTCTCTTTATTCTGGTTAAGAGTTGGCTTGTGTATCTTGCTGCTCCCCTGTTGGGCGCATAGATATTTATAATTCTTATATCCACTTGTTGGATACATCCTTTAAGAATAACATAGTGTCCTTCTGTATCTCTAACTACAGTCTTTAGTTTAAAATCCAATCTGTCTGCTATTAGAATTACTACCCCAGCTTTCTTTTGAGGTCCATTGGCATGAAAAACAGTTTTCCATCCCTTTACTTTCAGTCTGGATGTATCTTTAGGTTCAAAATGAGTCTCTTGTAGACAGCATATGGATAGGTCAAATCTTTTTATCCAGTCTGCAACCCTGTGGCATTTTATGGGAGCATTTAGGCCATTCACCTTGAGAGTGATTATTGAAAGATATGATTTTAATGATGCCATGTTGCCAGTAAAGTCTTTGTTTATGTAGACTGTAAATTTCTGTTCTATATCACTCTTGGGGCCTTTTTACTTTTATAGACCCCCTTAATATCTCCTTTAGGGCTGGTTTCATGGTTATGAAATTGGTCAGTGTCTGGCGATTCTGGAAGGTCCTTATCTCTCCCTCAATTCTGAATGACAGCCTTACTGGATAAAGGATACTTGGCTGCATGTTTTTCTCTGAAAGAGCTTTAAATATGCCCTGCCAACCTTTTCTCTCATTCCAGGTCTGTGTAGACAGGTCTGATGTAATTCTGATAATTTTGCCTCTGTACATGAGAAAATTTTTCATCCTGGCCACTTTCAATACTGTATCCTTGGATCTAATATTTGCGAAATGCACTCTGATGTGATGAGGCGTAGGTTTGTCTTGGTTGAGGTTGGGAGGGGTCCTCTCCACCTCTTGGACATGAATGCTTGTTTCCTTTGCTAGATTAGGGACGTTTTTAGCTACAATTTTTTCAAATATCTCTTCTAGACCTCTCTCTTTCTCCACCCCCTCGGGGATGCTGATGATTCTGACTTCGGAACGTTTCATTGAGTCAGTAATCTCCTGTAATCTATATTCTTAAGATTGGATTTTTTTGAGTCAATTTTCTGTTTTAACTTTCTCTTCTACCATCCCATCCTCCAATTCACTAATTCGTTCTTCTGCCTCATTTACCCTGGCTGTCATAGCATGGAGTTTTGAGTGCATTTGATTCATAGCATTTTTAATTTCTTCCAGATTCGCTCTGATTTCTGCCCTTAGAGTTTCTATATTGTCGTTAATATATTGTTATTATTTTTTTCAAGCCTACACATAATCTTTCCTTTGTTACTCTGAACTCCATTTCTGATAATTTGGTTATATCCATATCCATCTGTTCTGTGGCAGAGGCCACAGACTCGTTATCTTTTCTTTCCTAGTGGGGGATTTCTCCTTCTCGTCATTCTGATGAGGAGAGGTTGTGGGGTTACCCAAGCCCAAATTATTGACCAGGACCCTGGCAGTGTCCTCTTGTTTTATAGGAACCTTAGGGATATGGGCTTCTTGATTTTTCAGCCTGCCTTCTGGGGGAGGGGCCTACCGCACTGATATCCAGGCATCCCTGTTATGGTAGAGTCTCCCTGTCCCCTGTGAGGGGGGATGTGGATTGGCACAATGTGAGCTGGTATTTTTGGGCTTTTGTTCTCTGGTGGATTTCTCTGGTGGTTTTCTGTGGCTCTTCTGAGAGTCAGAGCAGCAGTGGTCGAATCCCAGCTTCTGTCTCAGAACAGAGATATTGCAGTCTGCTCTCCACTGAGCTCTCTTGGCCCCTTTAACTCAGTTTCTGTTGGTGCTGCTAAAAACCCTGCAGTGTCCCGTGTTGTGCATCCCATAGCCAGCATCCCCGCCCTCACTTTGAGGGCTGGAACGTCTCTGTCCTTTGTGTTTCTAACACCGCCAGCAGCCCCCAGTTCCCACGTGCACTCCTGAGCTCTCGGTTTCAGTGTGGTTCGCACACTCCGGAGCGCAGGTTTTTTGTCTGGTTGCACGCGTGCTCCCGAGCTCCCAGTATCATTCCGTTCCAATGAGCAGTCTGGAGCTCCGGTTTTCAGTCTGGTCGCCCACGTGTTACCAGGCTCACAGTCTCAATCTGCTCTCTTGCAGGTGCCAGCTCCCCAGTGCAGGTGGCTACTGCTTCCCTGTGCTGGAGCGCGGAGGCTCCCTCCGCCTTCCGTTTATCTTCTGATATTTGTGCGCAGATTCATGGCTCCCCACTTTGTACCTCAATACTCAGTGCTGCAGATGTTCATTTGTAGAGATCCAGATGTATCTTCCTGCGTCTCAGGCTGATTCCGTGGGTTTTCAGGGTGGTCTGGTACATATCCAGCTCAACTCAGGGGACCAGCTGAAAAAGGGGACCCCTACTTCTCTGCCATCTTAACTCCTCCTCTGTTATTATCATTATTATTAATTATTTTTATCATGACAGCTTTCTAAGATCATGTCTTATTCATCTTTGCCCCCTGTGGTGCCTACCCACACGTACCTGTCTAAATATTCACAAATGCCTGGTGCTGTTTAATGGAATGTCCTGTATATGACTGTGGATTCATTTGATTTATAATGTTGAAGTTCACTATTTTTTTTTCATTGATTTTCTGTCTGGATGATCTATCCTTTGTTGAGAGTAAGTTTTACAGTCCCCACCTATTATTGTATTTCTGTTTATTTCTCATTTTAGTTTTATTTGTGTTTGCATCATATATTATGTGCTCTGATATTGGCTGCATAATTTTTTACATTTGTTATTACTTCTATTTTTATTTAAATTAAAGGTAGCTAACATATAGTGTATTACTAGGTTCAGGGTAGAATTTAGAGATTTGTCAGTTGCTTATAACACCCAGAACTCATTACAGTGCCCTCCTTAATTCCCATCACCCAGTTACCCCATTTATCTCCCCTGCAGCAACCCTGTTCATTTCCTATAGTTAAGAGTCTCCTATAGTTTGACTCTCTCTGTTTTTTTTTTAATGATTTTTTATTATATTATGTTAGTCACCATACAGTACATCCCCGGTTTCCGATGTAAGGCTCGATGATTCATTAGTTGTGTATAACACCCAGTGCACCATGCAATACGTGCCCTCCTTACTACCCATCACCGGTCTATCCCATTCCCCCACCCCCCTCCCCTCTGAAGTCCTCAGTTTGTTTCTCATAGTCCATAGTCTCTCATGTTTCATTCCCCCTTTTGATTACCCTCCCTTCCTTATCCCTTTCTTCCCCTACCGATCATCCTAGTTCTTATGTTCCATAGATGAGAGAAATCATATGATAGTTGTCTTTCTCTGCTTGACTTATTTCACTTAGCATTATCTCCTCCAGTGCCATCCATGTTGTAGCAAATGTTGAGAACTCATTCTTTCTGATAGCTGAGTAATATTCCATTGTATATATGGACCACAACTTCTTAATCCAGTCATCTGTTGAAGGGCATCTCGGCTCCTTCCACAATTTAGCTATTGTGGACAATGCTGCTATGAACATTGGGGTGCATATGGCCCTTCTCTTTACTACGTCTGTATCATTGGGGTAAACACCCAGTAGTGCAATGGCTGGATCATAGGGTAGCTCAATTTTTAACTTTTTAAGGGAACTCCACACTGTTTTCCAGAGTGGCTGTACCAACTTGCATTCCCACCAACAATGTAGGAGGGATCCCCTTTCTCCACATCCTCTCCAACAATTGTTGTTTCTTACCTTGTCTATTTTTGCCATTCTAACTGGTGTAAGGTGGTATCTCAGTGTGTTTTGATTTGAATTTCCTTGATGGCTAATGATTTTGAACATTTTTTCATGTGTCAGTTAGCCATTTGTATGTCTTCATTGGAAAAGTGTCTGTTCATATCTTCTGCCCATTTTTTTTTAATTTTTTTTAAAGATTTTATTTATTTATTTGACAGAGAGAGAGACAGCCAGCGAGAGAGGGAACACAGCAGGGGGAGTGGGAGAGGAAGAAATAGGCTCCCAATGGAGGAGCCTGATGTGGGGCTCGATCCCAGAACGCAGGGATCACGCCCTGAGCCAAAGGCAGACGCTTAACGAATGAGCCACCCAGGCGCCCCTTTCTGCCCATTTTTTGATGTTTTTATTTGTTTCTCGTGTATTGAGTTTGAGAAGTTCTTTGTAGATCTTGGATACCAGTCCTTTATCTGTAGTGTCATTTGCAAATATATTCTCCCATTCCGTGGGTTGCCTCTTAGTTTTTCTGACTGTTTCCTTGGCTGTGCAGAAACTTTTAATCTTGATGAAGTCCCATAAATTCATTTTGTTTCTCTTGCCTTTGAGGATGTGTCATGAAGAAGGTTGCTTTGGCCGATGTCGTAGAGGTTGTTGCCTATGTTCTCCTCTAGAATTTTGATGGATTCCTGTCTCACATCGAGGTCTTTCATCCATTTGGAGTTTATTTTTGTGTATGGTGTGAGATAGTGGTCAAGTTTCATTCTCTTGCATGTAGCTGTCCAATTTTCCCAGCACCATTTATTGAAGAGACTGTCTTTTTCCCACCGGATGTTTTTTCCTGCTTTATCAAATATTAGTTGCCCAAAGAGCCGAGGGTCCATTTCTGGGCTCTCTATTCTGTTCCATTGGTCTATGCGTCTGTTTTGTGCCAGTACCATGCTGTCTTTGTGATCACAGCTTTGTAGTACAGCTCGAAATCCGGCATTGTGCTGCCCCCAGCTTTGTTTTTCCTTTTCAACAGTTCCTTGGAGATTCGGGGCCTTTTCTGTTTCCATACAAATTTAAGGACTGTTTGTTCCAGTTCTTTGAAAAATGTCATTGGTATTTTGATCGGGATAGCATTGAAAGGGTAGATTGCTCTGGGTAGCATGGACATTTTAACTATGTTATTTCTTCCGATCCATGAGCATGGAATATCTTTCCATCTTTTTATGTCTTCCTCAATGTCTTTCAAGAGTGATTTATAGTTTCTAGAATAAAGGTCCTTTACATCTCTGGTTAAGTTAATTCCAAGGTAACATACGGTTTTTGGTGCTATTGTAAATGGGATGGATTCCCTAATTTCTCTTTCTTCGGTCTCGTTATTCGTGTATAGAAATGCAACTGATTTCTGAGCATTGATTTTGTATCCCGCCACGTTACTGAATTGCTGTATAACTTCTAATAGTTTGGGAGTGGCTTCTTTTGGGTTTTCCATATAGAGTATCATGTCATCTGTAAAGAGAAATATTTTGACTTCTTCTTTGCCGATTTGAATACCTTTGATCCCTTTTTGTCGTCTGATTACTGTTGCAAGGACTTCTAGTACTATGTTGAATAATAGTGGTGAGAGTGGGCATCCTTGTCGAGTTCCTGATCTTAAGGGAAAGGCTTCCAGCTTTTCCCCATTGAGAATAATATTTGCAGTAGGCTTTTCATAGATGGCTTTTATGAGATAGAGAAATGTACCTTCTATTCCTACACTCTGAAGGGTTTTAATCAGGAAAGGATGCTGTATTTTGTCAAATGCTTTTTCGGCATCAATTGAGAGGATCATATGGTTCCTGAGTCTTTTCTTGTTGATATGATGTATCACACTGATTGATCTGCGAATATTGAACCACGCTTGCATCCCAGGTATGAATCCCACTTGATCGTGATGGATAATCCTTTTAATGTACTGTTGGATTCTATTAGCAAGTATCTTGTTGAGGATTTTGGCATCCATATTCATTAGGGAGATCGGTCTGTAATTCTCCTTTTTGAGGGGGTCTTTGCCTGGTTTGGGGATCAAGGTAATATTGGCCTCATAGAATGAGTTTGGTAGCTTTCCTTCTGTTTCTATTTTTTGAAACAGCTTTAGGAGAATAGGTATTATTTCTTCTTTGAATGTTTGGTAGAAATCCCCAGGAAAACCGTCCGGGCCTGGAGTTTTGTTGTTTGGAAGGTTGTTTATCACTCACTCAATTTCTTCATAATTAATTGGCCTGTTTAAGGAATCAATTTCTTCCTGTTTCAATCTTGGTAGTTTATAGGTTTCCAGGAAGGATTCCATGTCTTCCAGATTGCTTTGTTTATTGGCATATAGCTGTTGATAAACATTTCTAATAATCCTTCCAATTTCAATGGTGCTCGTCGTGAACTCTCCTTTTTCATTCATAATTTTAATAATCTGGGTCCTTTCTCTTTTCTTTTGGATAAGTCTTGCCTGTGGTTTGTCAATTTTATTGATTCTCTCAAAGAACCAGCTTCTAGTCCTGTTGATCTGCTCTACTGTACTTCTGGTTTCTGCTTGATTGATTTCAGCTCTAATTTTGGTCAACTGCTTCCTCGTGCGTGGATTAGGCCTGTCCCTCTGTTGCTGTTCCAGCTTCTTGAGGTGAGAATATAAAAACTGCATTTTAGATTTTTCTATTCTTTTGAGTGAGGCTTGGATGGCTATTTATTTCCCCCTTAGGACTGCCTTTGCAGTATCCCATAGGTTTTGGATTGTTGTATTTTCATTCTCATTGGTCTCCATAAATTGTTTAATTTGATTTTTGATTTCCTGGTTTATTGAGTCATTCCTGAGCAGGATGGTTCTTGGTCTCCAAGTGTTTGAGTTTCTTCCAAATTTTTCCTTGTGGTTGAGTTCCAATTTCAGAGCGTTGTGGTCTGAGAATATGCAGGGGATAATTTCAATCTTTTGGTATCGGTTGAGACCTGTTTTGTGTCCCAGAACATGGTCTATTCTTGAGAATGTTCCATGGGCATTAGAATAGAATGAGTATTCTTTGGTTCTGGGGTGTAGTGTTCTATAGATATCTATGAGGTCCAACTCTTCGAGTATGGCATTCAAAGCCTTTGATTCTTTGCTTAGTTTTTGTCAGGGTGTTCTGTCTATTTCTGAGAGTGGAGTGTTGAGGTCCCCTACTATTAATGTATTTTTATTTATATGTCTCTTTATTCTGGTTAAGAGTTGGCTTGTGTATCTTGCTGCTCCCCTGTTGGGGGCATATATATTTATAATTGTCATATCCACTTGTTGAATACTTCCCTTAAGAATAATATAGTGCCCTTCTGCGTCTCTAACTATAGTCTGTAGTTTAAAATCCAATTTATCTGATATGAGAATTGCTACCGCAGCTTTCTTTTGAGGTCCATTTGCGTGAAAGATGGTACTCCATCCCCTTACTCTCAGTCTGAATGCATCTTTGGGTTCGAAATGTGTCTCTTGTAGACAGCGAATGGATGGGTCATTTCTTTTTATCCAATCTGCAACCCTGTGGCGTGTTATGGGATGGTTCAAACCATTTACATTATGACTGATTACTGAGAGATATGATTTTAATAATACCATGTTGCCAGTAAAGTCTTTGTTTGTATTGGCTGTGACTTTCTGTTCTGTATCACTCTTGGGGCCTTTTTACTTTTATAGAACCCCCCGTAATATCTCCTTTAGAGCTGGTTTCATGGTTACAAAATTGGTTAGTGACTGGCGATTCTGAAATGTCTTTATTTCTCCATCAATTCTGAATGACAGCCTTGCTGGATAAAGGATCCTTGGCTGCATGTTTTTCTCTGAAGGATCTTTAAATATGCTCCCCCAACCCTTTCTCTCATTCCAGGTCTGTGTAGACAGGTCTGATGTAATTCTGATGCCTTTGCCTTGGTACGTGAGAAATGTCTTTGCCCTGGCCGCTTTCAATACTGTATCCTTGCATCTAATATTTGCAAAATGCACTATGAAGTGACGTGGCGTAGGTTTGTCGTGGTTGAGCTTGGGAGGGGTCCTCTCTGCCTCTTGGACATGAATGTTTGTTTCCCTCGCTAGATTAGGGAAGTTTTCAGCTACAATTTGTTCAAATATCTCCTCTAGACCTCTGTTTTTCTCCAACCCCTCGGGGATGCCGATGATTCTAACATTGGATCGTTTCATTGAGTCAGTAATCTCCCGTAACCTACATTCGTGGGCGTGAATTTTTTTAAGACCATCTTCTATTTTCATTTTTTCCTCTATTAACCTATCCTCCAATTCACTAACCCCTTCCTCTGCTTCTGCGACCCTGGCCGTCAGAGCCACTAGTTTTGCCTGCATTTGGCTCATAGAATTTTTAATTTCTGTCAGATTCGTTCTCATTTCTGTCCTTAGGGATTCTATATTCTCAGTAACCTTTTCGTTAATAGTTTTTTCAATTCTACTCATCATTTTGACCATCGTTACTCTGAATTCCATTTCTGATAATTTGGTTACATCCATATCCATTATTTCTGTGGCAGAGGCCACAGACTCACTGTCTTTTCTTTGCTGGGTGGGGGCTTCTCCTTCTTGTCATTCTGATGAGGAGAGGTTGCGGGGTTGTCCAGAGCCCAAATTATTGACTGGGTCCCAGGCCGTGCCCCTTGTTTTATAGGGATCTTAGGGATGTGGGCTTCTTCTTTAAAGATTTTATTTATTTATTTATGTGGCAGCCAACCAGAGAGAGGGGGAACAGAAGCAGGGGAGTGGGAAAGGAAGAAGCAGGCTTCCAGCGGAGGAGCCCGATGAGGGACTCCTTTCTGGAACGCTGGGATCACGCCCTAAGCCGAAGACAGGTGCTCAATGACTGCGCCACCCAGGCGCCCATGTTGTGGGCTTCTTGATTTCTCAGCCTGCCTTCTGGGGTAGGGGCCTGCCACGCAGATACTCAGGCAACCCTGTTTGGGTAGAGTCTCCGCATCCCTTGCGAGGGGGGATGGGAATGGGCACGCTGTGAGCTGGTATTTCCAGGCTTTTGTTCTCTGGCGGCTTTCCCTGGTGGTCTGCTGTGTCTCTTCTGAGAGAGCAGCAGGGTCCGAATTTCAGCCTCTGTCACAGAACAGAGGGATTGCGGCCTGTTCTCTACTAATGTTCTGGCCACTTTAACTCTGTTTCTGTTGGTGCTGCTCAACCCTGCAGCGTCCCGGGATGTGCGCCCCACACCCGGCATCCCAGCCCTCACTTCCAGGGCCGGCGAGTCTCTGTCCTTTGTGTTTCTAACACCGCCAGCCGCCAGCTGCCCCGCGCACGCTCCAGAAGCTCCCGGTCTCAGTCTGGATCCAGTGAGTGCACTGGGATTCCGGTGTTCCGTGAGATGCCTGGTGATGTGCACTGGGCTCATGGTCTCAGTCTGCTGTTTTGCGGGTGGCAACCACGAGCCCGCCCGCTCCTCCGTGCAAGTGTTTACCGCTTCCTGACACCCGAACGCGGCGGCTCCCTCCCCCTTCCGTTTACCTTCCGATATCTGTTCCCGTTTTCATGGTTCCCCGCTTCGTACCTCATTACTCAGCGCTGGAGATGTTCATTTGTAGAGATCCAGATGCATCTTCCTGAGTCTCAGGCTGGTTCCGTGGTTGTTTAGGCTGGTCTGGTACCTATCCAGCTCGACTCAGGGGACCAGCTGAAAACGGTATCTCCTACTCCTCTGCCATCTTAACTCCTCCCTCCTGCCTCTCTCTGTTTTAATCTTATTTTATTTTTCTTTCCCTTCCCCTATATTCATCTGTTTTGTTTCTTAAATGCCACATAAGTGAAATCATATGGTATTTGTCTTTCACTGAATGACTTATTTTGCCTAGCATAATATACTCCAGTTCCATCTATGTCCTTGCAAATAAAAAGGTTTCATTGTTTTTGATGGCTGAGTAATATTCCTCTGTGTGTGTGTCTGTGTGTGTGTGTGTGTGTGTGTGTGTGTGTGTACCACTTCTTTATCCATTCATCTATCAATGGACATCTAGTCTCTTTCTATATTTTGGCAATTGTGGACTTTGATGCTATAAACACTGAGGTGCATGTGCTCCAAATAATCACTATTTTTGTATCCTTTGGATAAATACCTAGTAGAGCAATAGGTGGGTCATAGAGTTGTTCTAAATTTAAATTTCAAGGAACCTCCATTCTGTTTTCCAGAGTGGAAGCACCAGTTTGCATTCCCATCAAGAGTGTGAGAGGGTTCCCCTTTCTCAACATATTCACCAACACTTGTTTTTTTCCCAAGTTGTTAACTTTAGTTATTCTCACCAGTGTGAGGTGTTATCTCATTGTGGGTTTTTTTTTTTTTTAGATTTTATTTATTTATTTGACAGAGAGAGACAGCCAGTGAGAGAGGGAACACAAGCAGGGGGAGTGGGAGAGAAAGAAGCAGGCTACCAGCAGAGGAGCCTGATGCGGGGCTCAAACCCAGAATGTTGGGATCACGCCCTGAGCCATAGGCATACGCTTAACGACTGCACCACCCAGGCGCCCTCATTGTGGTTTTGATTCATATTTCTCTGATAATGAATGATGTTGAACACATTTTCATGTCTATTAGCCATTTGTATGACTTCTTGGAGAAATGTCTATTCATATCTTCTGC